>NC_143581.1:228987068-229290141 GCF_048544385.1 Mastigoproctus giganteus | reverse complement strand
ATTTTTGTTTATACATAAATTTTTAAAGAAATCTAGTAATTTTAAAGATTACTATTAATATATATTTTTTGTAGCAATGGGTAAAGTAGATTTCTCCTTCCCCTTTGATTATGCCATTGTTTAGGTGTATAAATTTAATGATTTTCTATTATGACATTTAGAAAAAAGTACCGGAACGTCGTTTCGGTGCGTTCCTGCCCGAATACACCACTGCCTGTAACAAATGTAAACACATTACTGTCGAACCTCTAATGCAGAAATGAAGCTAAAGTAACTACAAAAGTGCCTACTTACACTTTTCGACCGATGACAAGGAGCAGAGTCGTCCTGAAAGATGCAGTTACTTGGCAGGTTGAAATGGTCTCTAATGGTTGGCAGCAATTTGTCTTCCAATATAGCCAGGTATCCATTGGCATTTACGGAACCTTTTATAAACTGCAGATGACCTACTACGCGATACGAAATGTATCCCCATATCATTTGGCTGGTAGGGAATTTCACTGTAGACACCATACAGTCTGGATGGTATTCTTCACCACGTCTACAGAGAATCGTTTGTTTCCCATCAGAGCCATGCAGGTTGAATTTCTTCTCATCCCAGAGAAAATAACTGGCCTCCACTGCTGGGGGTACATCTGACATGCTCCTTACACTAAATTAATCAGGTCTTTTTCATTTTTTGTGTGAGGAGGGTCTTCTTCTTAGGACGACGGGCTACAAATCCATTTTTGAAGAGGCGTCTTCTGACTGTTACTGTACTTGCTACCACTTCTGTATGTTCTTCCCATTCTCTTTTCAGCTCAGACGAAGAAGCTTTACAGTTTTTAAGGGATAAGCACTTCAAAACGCGATCCTGTTTTGGCGTAGAGACTTGTTTGTGTCCGCTTCCTTTCCTTTTTTCCCATCAGCAGAACCAGTATTCTTGAGTTTGGAAAGAAGCCTGCTCACTGTCGACTGATTACAAGACACTCTATAAGCAATATGACGGGAAGAACATCCTTCCTCACGTAAAGCAACAATAGCACTCTTTCTTCGTGGCGTCAACTGCACATAATTCGCTATCCTGACACAAGCAAGGAATGACTGCAACTCTTGCAGAGCGTGCTTATATAGATGAAAGTAACAGCTGATGCAATGTTACGTCATCACCTACGCGTGTCAATTTTATCTGATGCAATCTGTAAGAAATATTGCCATATACTTATGCTATTCGGACGACAATTACAATTTTACTGGGTGATGCACTTTCTTTGAACCCAGTGTATGTGGTTTATGACTCAACTCAATTCTATCTTTAGATGTGTTTGAAAAATTTTAACAACTAAAAGAATTAAATTATATAGGAAATTAAATTCTTCTTTATTCATCCGGTATGTACATCTTAAAACGATTTTCATCTTCTAAGTCCTGCAGTAGATGATGGAATTCTCGTTTTTCTGTTGTCTTCAGTTTATGTCGTGTATTCATTGCTTGCTCTCTTTTGTTTTCTCGGCTATAAGAAAAGCACAAGCATTTTATAAATCTTCTTCAGATTAACCTTGGCAATTCATTTAGTTTCAGCTTTCCCCAATGAGAACAACACACATATATAACGTGTCTTCACCCTTATGCATATACGCTAACGTGCCTGAAAATAAAGATGGTTAGTGCACTCCACAAAATTTATGAACCATACTGTGATCAATTAATTAACTGGTTACATCATTTCATTTTCATTTTTTATTAACATACACTGAGTGATCACTGAATTATGACCACCTACCTAATACTTCGTAGGTCCTCCTTTTTGCCCTCAGTACAGCAGCTATCCGACGTGCCATTGATTCAACAAGATTTCGGAAGCGTTCTTGAGGTAATGCCAACCAAGCTGTGGGTAATGCGGTCAGCATGCAGGTATGGATGTGATTGGTGTATCCAGACGCCTGATATGCCTTTCCATAGTGTCCCACTAGTGCTCGATGGGATTGATATCGGCGGAAGTTCGGAGGCCAATCAGTATGCTGGAAGTCAGAACTGTGTTCCTCAAACCATTCTTTCACAACAAGTGCCCGATTGCTTGGTGCATTGTCATCTTGGAAGACACCATCGCCATTCGGGAAAAAGTGTTACATATCGGGGTGTACAGTCAGCAAGCAGTTGATGATAGCGTTGACCACTAATACGTTGTTCCACATGCACCAGGGGTTCAAGTTCCTACCAGTGAAACATGCCCCACACTATACAACCACCGGGCTGCACTTTTAATACCATACATGATGGATCAAAAGCCTCATGTTGTTGACGCCAAATCCGTACACGACCATCCACGGTGTGAAGTCAATAACGTGACTCATCCGACCAGCACACCTTCTTCCAGTCTTCTAACGTCCAACTTGCATGCTCTTTGCACCAGGCGAAGAACGGCGTCTTTTACGCCGACGAACCTTGGTTAGGAGAGGATGCCTTACGTTTTTACATGCTACTATTCAGTGTAGCAGCGGCACCCGGAACAGAGTCAACTCTGCCACTCATCGTACACTATTGTTTACCCTGTATGCTGTAGTTTGGCCAAATGGAAATCACGTGGTTTGTATGTGCCACCTTGTCTGCACGTGTAGCATAGTGGTATCGTCACCGTCCTCCCCACAACGGGTGGAAAAGGCTAGGGTTCGAATCCCATCGATGACGCTAGGAACTTGAATGGGCTTTTTTCACTCCATGGCTGAGTTAGTCGGTCTCAGCCGTAGATAGCAAGGTTTTACCCCCAGAAACTGGGATTTTTCGCGCAGCAAAACAGACAAATAGAACACATGCAATTAACAGACATAAGACACACAGCATAGCAGATGAATTTAATTATTCGGGTGGCCTAAATATAATAGTTTGGTTTGTATGTGCCACCTTAACTAGGCAGCAGCAAGCGGTACTCATCCTCAGTATGAGGCGCCTCCGTAGCCAGGTGGGAAGGAGCAGCAGTGCGCAGCACACGCTTCTTGATTAGACCGGGGTTCGAGCCCGTCACCACCAAATACGGAGGATGCGGAAAGGTCAAGGAATGACCACCGCATATCACGGAGCAATATGGCCTTAGTTGCTAATGCTCCTAAAAAAAAAAAAAAAAAAAAAAAACAAAAACAAAACAAATCCTCAGTATGAGGAGGTGGGCCTGTATTAACTTAATCGCCCAAAAAAAAGGGCAGATCCTGCATCCACCGAAGGCAGTGTTAAATCGGTGGGTGACATCAGATTTCTCTAGTTGCCCGTATTAGAGAGGAAAAAAGAAAGAAAGAAATAAGGCACTGAAGGCTTCTTGAATTTCAGTACTACACTGGCATGCAAAATTTAAGGACCAGTCAGGTTTTCATCTGTAGCTTTTCATAGTAGTGGCCTGGATAATGTAAAAGCATACCAAAAGAACCTCGTGAGGTACAGAAATGATTAAGGAAACAACACCGACACAATAACGGAAACAAAACGATATAGAGGGACTTTATTCAAAAATGGCAACAGAGCACTGGCTGCCATGATACAGATGCATCACTGCCATAGATGGAACAAAGGGAAGAGGTGGTCCACAGTAGGAGATATGGCTACCCCTAACGTCGGTGCAGGCTTTGCACCGCCTGTCTATACTTAGAACAATGTCGTTGATAAGTTTTTGTGGTAACATCGTCCATTCCTCTCTCAGCACCATCTTCAGCTGGTGAACATTTTCTGGTGGGTGTGGACGTGCCGCTAGGCATCTCCCCAGAGCGTCCCATGGGTCGATGGGATTTAGATCCACAGAACGGGCAGGCTAATCCATACGAACGATGTCCTCACTTTCCAAAAGCATATCAACAGCTGCAGTGCGATGGGGTGTGGCGTTATCATCCATAAACACGAACTCGGGGCCAATGAAACCTCGGAACAGATGCAGATGGGGAAGGATTACCTCAGTACAGTAGCGTGCACTTGTTACAGTACCGCTTTCCAGTATCTGAAGTTGTGTACGCCCATCCAAGATAACCCCTTCCCAGACGAGAACACCTCTACCGCCATATCCAGTAGTTTTCAACCAGGGTGCCGCGGCACCTTAGGTTGCCGCAACAACATTCCAGGGGTGCCACATAATTTGGGTTTCAGTTACTTAAACTTATTATTATTTTTTAATTTATATGTTTATTTCGTTTTAAAAAGGGTACAGCATCTTTTTAATTTTGTGGTGATCTCTAATTGATGATTACGTAGTACCTCTATATAAAGAATAAAATTATATGCTGTACATATATAATTTGTATTATGAAATGTAATTTTAATAATTATATTATTGTAATAAATATCATATAACATATACATACAGAGAGAAAATCAGATCTAACAGGCAGAAAATTGAGTAGGGGTGCCGCAAAATAAAATAAATTACTTAGGGGTGCCATTATTAAAAAAGTGTTGAAAAGCACTGGCCATATCGATCCCTTTCAATGATGTTTTCAGGGTGATACCATGTGCCAATCTCTCGCCAGATTAGCTGACGTCTAGAATCGTTGCTGAGACTGAATCTACTCTCACCAGTAAAGAGTACCTTAAGTAACGATTTTGTGGTTGTAACCTTTAGAAATAAAAAAAAAAAAAAAAAATTTCTGTTTATACCCCGGCACGACAACCAAGTCAGTGGAGTTTACAATAAATCGTCAATACAAATATTTATCGTATTTAGTAGACACAGGTTTGAACCTCGGTCCACTCAAGGAATGCATAAATAGTGTTGGTCCTTAAGTTTTGCACACCAGTGTACGAAGGATAATCCTGAAAGGCGAGCAGGATACGAGAAGAAAGCATCCATTCATAATGATGCGTCGTTGGAACTTATGGAAGTTGTCAGTAACTGGCTTCCAATGTTGAAAATGTCAATAGAAAACTGTTTAAAATAGTTGAAATTGGAGACATTTGCAATCAAAACTTTTAGTTGTCAGGTGAGAACTGTGGAAATTTTTCCAGTAGGGAATTTCTAAAGTCACAATAATGACAGTGGAAGACAATGTGCGCCCAGGCTTCTTGCTACTGACAAAGGCAAGTGTCGTTATTTTCTAAACCCAGCTGAACAAGTTCGATTTGATGAAACTGTGCCCAGTGATGAGAAAAGACGTGTAGATATTTGGACAGAACCAAGATGAAGTTCGCCGATCGGAAGCAAGCCGTACATTATCGATAAACCTGTATGTGATTTTGCCAGATGTTGATAAGTTCCAACCAGATACGTTTTTCTGCTTTATATCATTTAAAGAGTTTGCAGTAATATCAGCTGATTCAATCGGCAATGCATGCTTGAGATGTTAACAGAACGATCTATATATAATATATAAGATGAAGATCTAATGGCAATGTCCCACCTATTACTTGTAGGACATCAGTAGAAACTTTCCTGCAGGCATGTATCATTCTAAGCAGCATTGAGTGCTGAAAAGAGTACAGTTTTAACATGCTCAAACCACATAGGTGAACCATAAGCGACAATTGGAAGAAACACAGCTTTGTAGTAGAGCAAGAGCATCTTCCTGCCAAGACCCGAGTCAGATTTTGAAATTCTCACTCTAGCGATTGTTGATGTGTAGAGTAGAGTGAAGTCTAGTCAGTCATCTAAAACAACACCAAGATATTTCAAGTTACAGACATATGGTATTTGTTTGCCATCAATCTTAATACTAGGAGGGCAGGCCAGATTAAACTGATGGTTAAGTGACATCATGTTGGTTTTCGTGTGAGATATAGTAAGCTTGTTTTGTTTAGTCGAAGCATTTATGTCTAGGACTGTAGACGTTTTGGTTTCAAGCTGAGTTCTTGAACATCCAGAAATAATAAGAACCAAGTTGTCTGTGTAGGCAATTGGGAGAGTAAAGTCTAATTGTCTGATAAGCCATCTATTTAAAATAATGTTGCAAAACAGAAGTGCCTGGACAGATCCTTGAGGGAATCCATGTGAGAGAAACCTACTAATTGTCCAATTTTTGGATAAACCTGTCTCTGAAGGAATTCTGGATGACCTGATAAAGCTGCATTGAACACTTAACAGCACACATAGCTTCGAATATACTTTCCGACCACATGGAATCGAATGCACCATCAAAATCAATGAAGACAGTAATTAGAGTCCAAATTCTTAACACATTTCTTTAGTTTTAATAAAGCATCCTGAACATTTTCCCTTGATAAATCTGAATTGTTGAGTTGAAAATGATTTCTGATCATGAAATAAATCTGTAATTTTATGATAAAGCATTCACTCAAATGCTTACCTAAGTTTTGAAGGATGGAAATAGGACGGAAAGATTTTGGATGTGCAGGTGGCTTGCCTGGCTTTTTGATGAGCTCCACTAGGGCCATTTTCTGCAAATGTGGGAAAGACACCATTTAGCAGACATTTGTTAAACGTATTTAACAGAACATTAGGGAACAGTTCACTAAACTTCTTTATTACATATTCAATCAACTCCGGCTCAGGAAACTTAGATAACCTGAGTTTTTTCAGTGCTGCTTGCAAATTGCATAATGTAAAAAGGTCTGTTTCAAGGCTGGTAGAATATTCAGAATTAATTTTGGTAACAGATGATTGAAAGTGGTAAGTCACTGACAGGAAACAAGCCATCAAGAATACCACTGTCAGATCAAGTCAAAGTTTCCGAGTTATCGCATATTACAAATTTGTAACCAATTTATCTCTAGAGATTTTATATAGAAGACTCCACAGGTTAGAATTTCCAGTTGTGCCAAGAAAAGCTTGCCACATTAAAACCTTTTGATTATTGATTTCTTTATTAGGTTTCAGTGCACGATAATTCCTCTTTAGTCTGGTAACAATAGTCTCCGGCCAGGAGCGATAGCATTGAAACAGCCTTCTGGCACGACGTACTTTTTCTCAGGTCAGACAGGTGAGAAACCAGGGTACAGAAAATGATAGAATTTTCTGGTAACAATAGTCTCCGGCCAGGAGCGATAGCATTGAAACAGCCTTCTGGCACGACGTACTTTTTCTCAGGTCAGTCAGGTGAGAAACCAGGGTACAGAAAATGATAGAATTTTCTTCCTTCTAGTTGCTGCAGCAGTAGCACGGAGAAGGGCTGCCTGTACATGGAAAGCATACTAATTTGGATTCAGTCGATTCAGAGAGGCAAGAGTGTCCTCGTTGAAGGCTAATCGTAAAGAAGCGTGACCATTTTATAAATTTGATAGAGTGTCTACGAAGATCCTGTGGTGGTGGTGGATGAACATTTTGGTTTTTAGAGATGGTAAAGGAGATCACTCTATGTCACTACATGTGTGATCTTCATGGACTGTCCAGTTATATATGTATTTAACTCCTGATGTGGATGACGACAAGTCAATTATTTGATTCACCCAACCAGAGAAGAAAGTGCTCGGCTGGTGTGGTTTGTTTTAGATACATAGGTTATGAGAGGATAAAATCCTCCAAGAGCCATCCATGCAGGTTCGTCATATTGCTGTTCCAAAGAGGGGATCTGGCATTGGCATCTGTTGTTACAATAATTGGTGCAGAGCACAATTTGTCAAGAGCTACATCCAGATAATTCAGAGCCAGTTGGATATCATAAGGGGAAGGACAGTACAAGGAAGTTATATAAAAAGTATGGCTGACACATACACAAGTAGCATTCTGTGAAGAGGGAGTCTGTAACTGTGATATCAAGATTTGGGTTGAAAATTATGATTACTGTTTTCACTGAATCCACCATAGAGGAGATTACCCTTAATGTCGTAGAAAACCCATCATTTTGGAAGACTGTCCCTCATGATTTTGTACAAAATAAGGTTCCTGTAAACAAACAATATCGGAAGGTTTTCAGAAACAACTCATCTTATCTTATCTGCTACTGTTTGAGATTTCTGAGTGGTCAGTTGTAGAGTTGAGATATCACTATATGCAATGGCATCACCAGAAATAGTTGACTTTATGGAGTTAGGACTACCTATCAAGTGTCATTGATCTTTGGTACTCGGGACAGGAGACATCCCGTACAGAGTAGTTTGAGTCTCTATTCCTTCTTTTGCTGATGCATTTCCGAACAGTGCTTTTATTTTTGGTCTTGTCTTACACTGAATTCTTGCATACAATTCAATGAATTGCCCTACTCGCCAAATTGTCGCATACAGCAACATGCCAAATTGTCTCCTGCACAAAACTGTTGTACAAAGTTGTACGACAGTTTGGAGTCTTGCTGCAAATTGACATGGACCTCATATGTAAGAGAGCATGAGACCAAAACCTACAGGCATAGGTGACAATGTGACATTGTTGTTACCGATACTACACGTGTGTGAAACTTTAATTAATTATGCAATGGATCCATTCCTTGTTTCATGTCTAATTCTGTACGACAAATTGGCTTCCGCTTAAATAATTCCTGAATATGGAAGAACTTGCTATGAGAAATTAACAACACAACATTTACTTTTTGAATTCTCGAAGAGTAAACTTTGGTATTCTGATGAAGATGAACAAATTCTTGGGCTTTTAAAGGTGATCAACAAGATATATTTGTGTAAATTGTAAATATGTTGATATTAATTTGTCTTTCTAACCCTAAGCATGCCTTCAAGCTCAGGATTTTAAACTTGACCTCAAGATTTGAGACAATTTTTTGTGCTTCAATGGTCAATTTATACGCTGGAATATACAGTAATTGCTACTTTTTTTTTTTTTTTTTTTTTGGCTGATGATGCATAAGCTTGCTTTCTTGCAACGTATGCCAATGCCAATGCTAATGAACAATCTACTGGTAATCAGAAAAAAAAAAAAAAAAAAAAAAAAGGTGAGACTGAAAATAACTGTTAATGTGGAACATTTTTGAAATTATCATCTCCCTTTTTTGGACTGCTATCTTTTAAACATTTTATAAATTATTCTTTCAGAATGTCCCACATTAAGATTTCAGATATTTATTAAACAACCTTGTGAGAATTAGGGATATATTTTTTCCCCAACAACATTGTGGGCATATTATTATTATTAGCCATATGGTGCAAGGAAGCCTGAGGCTTATGCTGCATCAGCCAAAAAAAATTCCCACATAACCCTGAGAGAGAGAGAGAGAGAGAGAGAAAAGTAGAAGGGAATCACCAAGAAAGCAAAGAATGCTCAGGACCCTGGGTTTGCCAAGCCCATACTTGCCAGATGTGAGCCCCTGGGGTAACATGACTCTCCCTATGCCATTGTTTAAATATGGAAAAAGTGAATTAATTGTTATTTTTGAAATTATCATTACTTTCTCTTTTTGAATTGTTACCAAACAACTTTTCAGGGGTTAGGGGATATATCCTCCCTACATCCTTGTTAAAAAAAAAAAAAAAAGTGAATGAACAGTTAATGTGGAACATTTTTGAAATTATTATTGCTTTTCCTTTTCAGATTGTTACCAAACAACCTCGTGGGGATACCTGAATCTAAGAATGCTCTCATAATTATGACTAAAGGTTTCCCGATCTCTTTTGATGCCTCCCTTAATATAATTGGAAAGATCTCCTCTGCCACAGGTGCCTTATTTACATTTAGATTCATCAGTTTCTCTTCCACTTTTCTCTCAGTTATCAGAAAATCATTTAGCTCCCTGTTAGCATTTGATATTCTTCTGGCATCCCCATTCCTAAACAATTCTTCATGTATGATGTAGATTCAAATACATATTCAGTTTGTCAGCAGCCTGTGCAGGATCATAAAGTTATATAACATTCACATCTGGCAGACCAATCTGATTCATCCCTTTGGTTTTATTGTTTAGACAAGTAAAGATGCCTTTTATACTTTTCTTTGTATTCTTTACCAGAGACTAATTGTAATCCTCCTTAGCTTGTCTAAATGCACTTTGTGACTTGATCGCAGACCAGTTTATAACTACTGTAAGTTTTTGTATCTCCTCATAATTTCAACACATTGTGCATTCTTCATATAACATGCACTGAAATAAGTGCACTGCATGTCATGATCAGAAAATTCCCATAACCTTTCTCTAATGAATTCATCAAACATATCCCACTTAGCATATTTAGTTGCAAAACATCTGAGCTGTTTTACAAAATTATGAGGTGCTGCTGAGTTCTCCAGTGTGAAATTGATTGCTACATATCCAATACGTCTTAAGTGACTAGTCATTAATTAGCTTACTGCGTGAATTGTGTTTTCTGTTCCACATCCACATGTAAACCTGTACTGCTTTCCAGATAAAGGTATATTCTCACTGTCAGCAGTTACTCATGATGGAATACACACTATTCCCAATGCCTCACAGCTTTAGTGCTTTGGCACTTATCACTTGCTATTACTGAATCAAGTTTGTTTCCTTTGGTTAATTTCCACTCATTCTTCTGGTACCATTCCATCTTCTGGAACTTTCTTCAACCTATGAGAAGTTCACAATAAACATTGAGCCATCTGGTCATATGTAGTTTGGATTTACTAGCCTTTATTTATTCAGTTTATCTCCAGTGCAAACATTCAGGTATGAGCTGCAGTATCCTAAATGTATTTAATGGGATTCAGCTAGGGAAGCAGAATAGCAGGCCAATCCATATGGAAAATACCCTCTTCTTCCAACATACTGTTTGCCAGCTGTGCCTCACTGAGTTGAGTGTTTTTGTCAATTAGAACATGCTCTTCATCTACATCACCATCATAGAGCAGGACGAAAGCCACCCATACCAACAATAAGGCCATTCAGTGGTACGTACGTACGTACGCGCACTCACTCCCTCTATGGGCCATCTCATGTATGAACATCCATATTTGTGCAGATGGTTTGGGTTGACACTTGTGTTCCTGTTGCTTCTGGTGTACATATGACCCAGAGCTGGATTCTACAGACAGTCTAGGGTTCTTGGAACCAATTCTACCACCTGCTGATGATGCTTTATGACACAACAAGCTATGCCATAACTTGGTATTATGACTGGTTAATCTCCTGATGGCTCCCCAATTGGTGGGCTCAGGCAACAAATCCATCTGTGTTGGCATTTTCACATGCTTCACTGCAATAAGTGACAGGTATGTTGTCTTTTAAAGCTGTGGTTCATAAATGAGCTGCATTTGTGACATGATCATGTATTTAATGAAATGGTTGCATGTCTTAATTTTTATGTTATTGGTCTGTATTTGTTGCAGAACTCAGTAACTTGTATCTGTATGTCAGTCTGTGAATGTGTACTGTTGCTGCAGCTACAGTAGATATTGTGGTCGCAGTGACAGTACATAGACCAGTAGATGATTCAACAGATTGTGCATTAATGAACTAATTGTTTTGGCCAACACATGTAATATGCTTCAAAATTGTTTGCTTGAGATTTTAAAATGTGACTGGAGAGTTTCAATTTTTCCAAGCAAACAGAAAAACTATTCTTCAGCAGTAAATTAACTCAGCTGACATTAATGACAAATTAAACAAGTATTCCGTATCGACTTTAAAGATGAAAAACTCTTCACAATTAGGCCGAGCAGTATAAAATTACAATATTGAAATTAGAGATCATTAGAAAACTTTCAAAGATATAATCAACTCCATAAGCAAGTAAGGCTTCTGGAGCTGATGGCATATACCCAGTAAATTTGAGAATGGTGGCAAGAGAGTGCACTGAACCAATGAGATTAATTATAAGGCTATCTTTGGTCTCAGGAGATATTCTTTTGGATTTGAGAAGTGTCAATGTGTTAATAATACATACATAATACATACTAAGAAAGAAGTGAGTAAGTATAGATCAGTCAGTCTGACTTCAGTAGTAAGGAAAATCATGGAGGCAATGTTCAGGAGTACAGTACAGGAATGGTTACACATAAATGAAATTCTGGAGGATACAGAACACAATTTTGTTTAGGGAAAATCATCTTTGACTAACTTTGTTAGCTCTTCTGACAGTTATTCATGCAGGAGCGATTATTGTATAGGCTGGAACAGGTTGAATCACAGGTAAGAGTTTAAGATGTATTACAGGGTAGCTACAATGCAGAAGACAGAGGGTTGTGATAAATGGTTACTCTTCAGGTTGGTCAAATGTCAGAAGTAGGGTCACCCAAGATCAGTTCTAGAACTAGTGTTTTTCTGATTTTCTTAAATGACGTCAACAAAGGGACAGAGGCATGATGCCAAACTTTGCAGGTGATGTCAAGAATGGGAGAGTGGTTAATGACCAGTGTCTAGCAGCACTCCTTCACAATAACTTGGATAGAGTTCAGGAATGCTTAGAAAAGTGGTGGGTATATTTTAGTGCATTAAAATATAAAGTTATAGTAGACATGGAGTTCTGTGTGCAGTGTACAGGAACGCCCACAGTGTTGTATCAAAGATATATTAAACATTTCCTTGCAGGAATAAGGAGGTAATATTCCATTGTATAAAACAACTGTAAGAACCCACTGGGAATGCTGTGTCCAAGTATGGAGAAGACTACACTAAAAACCACAACAAGCTTCTTGAAAGGGTACAAAAACAGTAGCCTGCCTGGGAACCTGACACCTTAAGAGGATCAATTAAGGTGTATAAGGCTCTGGGAGGGGGGGGGGTAATAAAATGAATTAAGGTAAATTTTTAACCTTATTTGAATTTTTAATCCAGAACTAGAAACCGCATAAATTCTGAGGGAAGAGGGCTGTTGGTAGTTTTCTTTTAGCCAGGGAATTGTGAATTGCTGGAATACCCATGTGAATTCCATGGGTAAAGAAAATAAAGTCATCTACATGAGGAGAGAAACATATTGGTTATTTTTCTTTTGGATTTTCTTTTGTTTATTTTATTTTATTTTATTATTATTGTTCTTTCTTTATTTTTTTGGATAGTTTTTTGGAAAGTTACTAGAAGAATATAAAACATGGGGACTGACAGTTAATTTTAATAAGACAGAGATACATGAATTGAAGTGAAGATGTTTTGGATTTAGATGGAATACTGGTGAAAACTGTAGAGCAATTTAAATACATGGGTGCAATTATTCAGGCTGATGGATCATCTGTGCAGGAAATTGAGAGAAGACTGGGTGAAGGTAGAAAGGTCATAGGAATGCTTAATTCTGTGCTATGGAATAAAAATATTATTAACAAAACTAAACATCAAATATATAATGCAATATTACAAAGTTTTTATGTGGATGAATATGCATGTGAGACTTGGACCTTAACTGAAAGACAAAAAAATAAACTACTGGCCGTTGAGATGGATTTTTGGCAAAGATCAGCAAGAATGTCTAGGACTGAAAAAGTTAGAAATTATGTGATAAGGAATACAATGAATGCCCAAAAAACCATCATTAATAAAATATAGGAGAAAAGATTGAAGTGGTTTGGCCATGTGAAGAGAATGGAGGACAACACATTGCCCAGAGGAGCCATGGAATGGATGCCATGGAGAAGGAAAAAGAGAGGAAGACCAAGAAGGATGTGGATAGAGGGTGTGAGAGCAGCCATGAATAGAAGAGGATAGGTGGAAGGAGATTGGGAAGATAGAATAAAATGAAAAAAAATAATAAAGGAATGATTTTTTTCAATGTTAGGTTGAGGAGAATCGTTGTAATAATGGAATAAATCCTAAAAAGAAGGATAGTAGAGTAAACGTCTGTGTCTTCCTTGCAGTGTATGGCTCCCAATTTGCCATGCTGTACATACACTGGTGTTCGAAGAAAGTGCATCACCCCTTAAAATTGTAATTGTCGTCTGAATAATGCAAGTATATGGCAATATTTCTTATAGACTGCATCAGATAAAATTGACACGCGTAGGTGATGATGTAATATTGCATCAGCTGTTACTTTCAGCTATATAAGCACGTTCTGCAAGAGTTGCAGTCATTCCTTGCTTGTGTCAGGATGGCGAGTTATGTGCAGTTGATGCCTCGAAGAAAGAGTGCTATTGTTGCTTTACACGAGGAAGGATGTTCTTCCCGTCATATTGCTTATAGTGTCTTGTAATCAGTCGACAGTGAGTAGATTTCTTTCCAAACTCAAGAATACTGGTTCTGCTGATAGAAAAAAAGGAACCAGATACTAACAAGTCTCTACACCAAAACAGGACCGCGTTTTGAAGCACTTATGCCTTAAAAACCGTAAAGCTTCTTTGTCTGAGCTGAGAAGAGAATGGGAAGAACATACAGGAGTGGTAGCAAGTGCAGTAACAATCAGAAGATGCCTCTTCAAAAATGGACTTGTAGCCCGTTGTACTAAGAAGAAGCCCCTCCTCACACAAAAAATGAAAAAGGCCCGATTAATTTGGTGTAAGGAGCACGTCAAATGAACCCCCGAGCAGTGGAAGTCAGTTATTTTCTCGGATGAGAAGAAATTCAACCTGCATGGCTCTGATGGGAGTCAAATGATTCGCGTAGACGTGGTGAAGAATACCATCCAGACTGTATGGTGTCTACAGTGAAATTCCATACCAGCCAAATGATATATGGGGGTGCATTTCGTATCGCAGAGTAGGTAACATGCAGTTTATAAAAGGTTCCATAAATGCCAATGGATATCTGGCTATATTGGAAGGCAAATTGCTGCCAACCATTAAGAGACCATTTCAACCTGCCAAGTAACTGCATCTTTCAGGACGACTCTGCTCCTTGTCATCCGGGAAAAAGTGTAAGTAAGTTACTTTAGTTTCATTTCTGCATTAGAGGTTCGACAGTAATGTGTTTACATTTGTTACAGGTGAACAAATGGTTGGAAAAACGGTCCGTTACAACTGTTAGCTGGCTAGGAAACAGCCCGAACCTGAATCCTATAGAGAACTGTTGACATCGTGTTGAATCTGCAGTTGCCAGAAAGAAATCAAAATTCGTTCACGAATTATGGCTCAGAAAGCCAAACACGAATTATGGCTTTCTGAGCCATAATTCGTGTTTGGAACCACGAACTATCAGTTGATTATCTTCAGAAATTGATCTTGTCAATGCCTCAATGGTGTGCTGCTGTCATCAGGGCCAGAGGCGGTTCAACTAAATATTAGTTTGCACCTGGTGAACTTTTCATTATGTTTTCCATTTAAAATGATAATACTGAAGCAAATTGAGGGCTTCTAATAACATCTCAGCCATAATTGTTGTGTTTACCAAAATTGTTGTATAAAGGTTGCAGATGCTCATGTTGGAATATTTTGAGAGCACCTGTCAAATATTACTTAGCTTTAACTATTAATAAATATCTTTTGTTTCTATTTCTATTTGCGATTCTAGTCATTAATGTAACATACCATCGCGAAAAAGGGTTAGAAATGTGAAATTCCTAGGTGATGCACTTTCTTTGAACACCAGTGTATATTGTTTATAATTTTAGCTATTTAAAAAAGTAAATCAGTTATTCTAAACAAACAATAAATTAACTGATAAAATTTTATCTTTATAAAACAAACTTTTAAAGCACTATTTTTAAAAATGCCCAAAAGATGGGAAAGGGTATTCATGCACAAGGGGTACTCATTATTGAATTCTATTGATTTTCATCCTATCTTCAGGTTTATGCATTATACTAGAAAAAAGCCCGAGTGCTCGAGTATATTCATATTGTACCAACCAGAAAACTGTTTAAAAATGAATAACTTTAATCTGAGAATGGTATAAATAAGAGCACTAAAAACTGTATACAACTAAAATAAAATATGTGGACGCAATATAAAACCTTATGAGAAGCTTTCACGGCATTGTGCCTCTTTGTCAACTCAAAATAAGAAACACAAAAGTAGGTTAATATATTGGCAGAAGCATAGTTTTGGAGATGTACAGACATCTTCTGGTGCAGATTGTGGTGGGTAGAAAGGGAGGGGTGAAAGAGAAGGAGGACATTACAAACCAAGTGTGACTGGAATTGGTGATGCGATTAGATTACCATTTCTCATCACAATGTATAATAACAGCCTCCATAATAAGATGCATGCAAGTTCTGCCACTACAATTAATGGTGGAACCCGCTGCAGCTATACAGAGAGCTCCTATCCACATCATTTACAACTCCTGCCATCTCATAGACAGAAGCCCTCCCTATAGCTGCAGCAGATTCCACCATTAATCATAGTGATGGAGCTTGCTTGCATCCTATAATGGTGGCTGTTATTTTACAGTGTGATGAGAAATGGCAGCCTAATTGCATTGCCACTTCCAGCCACACTTGGTTTGCAGGGTCTGGTGAATGTCCTCTTTCTCTTGGCGCCTCCGTAGCCAGGTGGGAAGGAGCAGCAGTGCGTAGCACACGCTTCTTGATTAGACCGGGGTTCGAGCCCGTCACCACCAAATACGGAGGATGCGGAAAGGTCAGGGAATGACCACCGCATATTCCCGGAGCAATATGGCCTTAGTTGCTAATGCTCCTAAAAACGAAATAACAAACAACAAACCTCTTTCTCTTTCACATCCCACCACCACCCCTTTCCATTTCATACTTCCCCCTCCCCCAACTACAACTTTCAACAGATGTCTGCGCATGTGCAAGGCTATGTTTCTGTCAATATACTGACCTGCTGTCGTATTTCTTATTTTGAGTTGACAAAGAGGCACAGTGCGTCTTTGTGCCTCTTTGTCAATTAGGCACAATGCCTTGAAAGCTTCTCATAAGGTTTTATATTGGTTATGTGTATTTAATTTTAGTTTGTTGCTTACAGTTTAGTGTTTTTATTTATACAACTCTCAGTCTTTTATTTAGATCTTAGTTTTTATTTTATATTTATATGTAATTAAATTCTCAGATTAAAGCTATTTATTTTTAAACAGTTTGCTGGTTGGTACAATGTTATTTCATTATTTATGCATTATTGTATAATGGTTTAAATTTAGGGATTAATCCTAATGCTTCTACTGATGAATAAGCCACACTGGCAGTATTAGCAGTGGTAAGCAATGCAACAGAGCAAACAAGCTTATGTGGTATCAGCAAAAAAAAAAAAAAAAAAAAAAAACTTTCCCACATCACCTGTTCATCCCCCCCTTAATTTGTTAATTTTTCCTTAAATTCATTTAAATTACTCACTTTCAAAAATACCAGATGGAAGCGTGTTCTGACAATCAATTACCCCTTTGGCTGAAAGCAAATTTCCACACATCTATTTTGCAACCACGCCTAGATTTAAATTTATTACTTCTCGTGTGTTGTCTGAGCAAGAGGAAGAATGCCATCAGAATCAAGCTTGCTCAGTAATATCACCTTGCAGGTGTCTAGTCTCCAGACACTGCAATTTGCAGAATTGAAGCTTTTCTTGTTAAGAGCACCCCTTTCATTCCCCCTCACCAATCTCATTGCTGCCCTTCTCTGCATCCTAAAAGGAGGACTCCAGACCTGTATGCAAGATGTGGCCTGACCAATGCCTTATACAATGGGATAATCATCTCCGTATCCCTGCTAGCAAAATTCTGTACATCATTGACAAAACCCCATGAGCTATCCAGGCAGCCTATCTGCCCTGCTCAGAGAACTTCATGTCTGACTACACAATTACCACCAGGTTTTTTTTTCATTCAGGCTTGCCATAGCTGAGTAATTAGGAGTAGGAGTGCAATAGCTAGACCAGGGTTCAAGCGCCTGGCTGCTAAATACAGTTGATCTGCCAACCCGCACTGGACCAGCGTGGCAGATTATGGTCAATTTCTCTCAGCATGAATTGTTGAGGAGGCTTCCATCCTGCAGTGGATTGATAATGGCTACAGTTTATCTTTTTCATTCTCCATCACCTCAAGTGTGATACCATCCAAAAGTCTTAGAAAAATTGAAAAAGCCAGAAATAATTGAGTTCTAAAATGCAAACAAAAGGCCTGTGTACATCATGGGCCATCTGTGCTGTATTATGTCATGCAGCAGGGAAACATCGCAGAGTAGTAAGATACAGAGTAGTCACTTGCTCAATATGGACATGGAACTAATGCAGCCATCAAAACCCAGAGAGTACTAGTGTGCATGCCTAATGCTAATAAAGCCATTACCGTATTTGGATTTGGTTAGTGTTAATTGAGCGTAGCAAGTTCGATTTATATTGCTTTTTTTGTTAGTATAATTATAATTATTTGTGTATGTATAATTATAATTACTTCTTTCTGTCCATGATAGTATTGTCTACTGACATCATGGACAGAAAGAAGTTTCTTTTGTAACAAAGCTGGAGTGCAATTCCATTGATTTCCGAAAGAACATTTAAGATAATTTATCATAATTGATACAACTGGGAAATATTTAATGAAATGTTAAAAAAAAACTACTGAATAGCTAATTAATAACTAATTCATAACTTATTACATTAATTAATATGAATAATGTATTGATATTAATCGAAATGTAGTGGTAGTAATGGATAATGGTTTATCGAATAATTAAATAATTTAAATCTAGACAGTGGCGGATTTATCACTTGAGAGGCCCCAGGCGCAATTCAATTTTGAGGCCCCCCCCCCTAAATATTTTCAGTACTACTACGGTGCGCATTCTACGTGCACGTTTTTACTATAGCACGCGCTCTCGATTTGGTGTTGTGGTTTTAATCATTTTGGTTGCACAATTCTTTCATACATATTTTAACTAACGTTTAAATGAAAAAATGACACAACTACCATTCCTCCCAAATCTAACATTAATACACGAAAACAACAAATCTCCAAATCAAAGCGATAAAATAGTTAAATCGTACACCGCGCCGATATGATATGAATTCATGGTCCCACTGTAACCTACAGGCAGGGGTGCAGAACAGAAGGTATGTAGCATGAGCGCATGGGCTTGCAGTCCCTTCCTGTAAATTGCACGGTATCACGGTAGAATGCAGATCACGCATAGAATGTAGGCTATAGTAGCACCATATTTTATTTGTGACCTTCCCTACCTATCTTGCAAGTTGCAACTTTTAAGAGGTAGCAAAAATTTTAGATTATATAACTGAAATTTGTCTCTATATTTACTCTTTTATTCATCATTATTGGTCGAGGTGGATTTTTTTTATAAAAGTGCATAAATTGAATTATTAATACAAAAATACATTGAAACAACATAGTTATCAGTCTGTTTATTAAACATTAAATATATTCAAATATAAAATAACATCATGTTTGTTATTGTATTAATTAGATGGTAGTTGTACCAATGTCAATGGGCGTGTAAAAATGGGGATTTTTTCAGCATAGCCAATGATAAGTTTAATTTTTCAATTTATGTTTTTGTCATTGACACAAAGGTAGCACTGGCTATCCTCAAAATGTCCTGATTGTTATACACTTAAATAAATATAAAAATTAAACTAAATAGGAACTTTTCTCGCTTTAGCTTTAGCAAATTTATCAATTATAGATTCGTAATCTAATAACCGAACAACATCATTTTCTATAAACATCACTGACAATTGACTTAAATGCAACTGAGATAAGGAATTTTGTAAGTAATTTTTAACTCTTTTAAGAACTGAAAATGAACTTCACCACTCACGTTGCAAATAGGAATTGTCAAAAATATTTTAAGAATTGTTTCTACATTCGGAAATGTAGATTGCAAACCCCCAATTAATAATTTGTACATGTCAACAGGATTGGCGAAATTTTCTCCTTTTATGAATGCAATAAAATGAACAATTTCATCTTTAAAATACCTAATGTCAATATCATTTTGATATTTTGTAGATATGCTTTCCACACATTCATTAAATTGGACATCGGGCATTTTAAAATTGAAAAATAATTCAAAATCCTTTAGTACATCACTGTAAATGGCACTTCTCCGAGATGTTTCAGATATAAGTACATCACAAATAATGTTATGTACGGTTATCACGAAATTTTGTTTTGCAGTAAAATATGTTTCATTTAGAGTTGTTTCTTCAAACTGCAATTTTATTCTTTTAATTATGGTATCCTTGTAGTTTCAGTTTTCTGTTAGTAAATTGGCATCGTTCTCAATATCATCAAACTTGTTCCTGACATTCATGATAAAATCGGAAAGTGATTTCAGAAGATTTGTTCTTAACAATAAATTGTACTGCATGTCTTGTAATGATTTGCTAGTACTATTTATTCGTTATGTGATAAAATCTTTTCATGGCTAAATAAATTAAATAAGTACATTAATAATAAATAAACAATAATTTATGAGCAACAATTCCTAACAATGTTCATGTGCATAATTAAAAGAAATTTATTGATTTTATAATTATTATTACTGGGGAACTGGCAGATCGACTACATAAATGTAGTCATCTGGTGTACCCACACAAATTAATTTCCTTAAATTTCCCAGTCCATTGTTAGCATTCCATATAAACATTATTTGGCATGGCACATTATCAAATTTATATTCCTTATAGATATAAATATATTAGGTGGCCTTCAACCTTGTTGACGGCCACCAGTTTGGGAAGCACTGTCGTAGACAACAATAAAAACATTATTAAAAATAAAATTATTATTATTATTATTATTATTATTAAATCCGTTTATCAAAAATAGCAAGTGTTTGCTTTCACCTCTTATACACAGCCGACTGGCTAGAAGGGTGTACAAAATGCAAGAATTGCAATTATATACAATATAAGAAGGGTGTACAAAACGCAAAAATTACAATTATTTACAGTATTTACAATATAAGAAGAGTGTACAAAAATGCACGAATACAATTATTTACAATATTTACACAAGTGCGTATATTTACAATATTGTTTACAAATTCACTCATTGTCAAGATTATAGTTGAAGTAAGCTGTGTGCTTCTGAGATGCTCTTCACTCAGTACTGCTTGCTTTCGGAGTATTTCACAGGGTCTATTGTCAATGAAGTCATAAGCATGTTTCAGTCTTTATATGTTTCAGTACCTTTCTTACAAGTCCAATAACAAATCGAAAAGGTTCACTGCGTTGTTTGGGAAGAAATTCTTCAGACAGCACAGGTTGCACAGTATGGAATGCAATGGTAGGTAGGGACTGTCATTACTACGTGAAGCAAGTGGAGTAGAGATAAGTCCTCGAAGACTGGGGACGTCAGTCACACTGGTAAGCATCTGAGAAAGAAGAAGAATATTCCTGGATGCAATGTGAACTCTCCAGGAAGTGATATTTAAGTTGGTATATAAAACAGCCCTGGAGATGGTGAAAGCATTGCCCGTGACCCTGTTCCTCCATTGCATTACCCAGTACTCGACTGCAAGGAATCTATTTATATACGATGTCGGGGCAGAAGACCAGATTGGTGATGCATACAGTGCGATAGGTTGTAGGCACCGCTGGACGTATCCGCCGACTACATCGATGTGCAGTAATTCCGTCAGCTCTTGTCAAATTGCCCACATCGCCGAGAAAGTCTTACTTTTCACGGTCGAGAAATGGTTCTGAAAAGTGAGGCCCTCGTCCCAAGTCAAGGCGAGGTTGGTGTGAGACTTCACTTTCCTTATCTGCACTCCGTTGTGATAGGCTGTGATGTCATTTTTTATTCTCTTTTTTGTAAATGTGATTTGGGCCGATTTAGATATGTTTAGCTCCAGATCTATCTGCAGTAGATAGGTTACAAGGCTGTTGATCAGGACGGTGACTCGCTGATTTATCAGGTGGGTTTGTTCAGGGTCTTTTAATTTTATATATAATTTGAGGTCATTCGCATATGATGAGAAATCAGTGTACCTTGCGAGGAAGGGTTCAAGGGCAGCGGCGAACAGTACACAGAATAGGACACCTCCCTATGGTACTCCTCTGGTTATAATTCACTCCTGTTGGAAGGATTTATAGCTGATGATGAGCTGTCTTGGTGTAAGGATGCGGTTGATGGTTTTTAGCAGGTTTCCAGTAATGCCAAAGTACTTTTCCAGAATGTAGATGAGAGCGGGAATTGAGAGCTTATCATAAGCAGATGAAATATCCAGGAAGATGACGTCCAGCTGAGATTTACTGTTGAGAGCAGTTTGAATTTTAAATAGGGTATCCATTAGGTTTGTATATGTAGATCTTTTGGGGATCACAGTATGCAGATGTTTCGGTCTATGAGAGAAGCATTGGTCGATCAATGCTGATAAGATAGCTTTCTTAAACACTTTTAATAGAGAGCAACCCACTGAGATTGGTCTCAAGTCCTTAGGTTCCTTTGGGTTTCTTCTTTTGGGTATGGGTTGTACCCTGTAGTGATTCCACATTGTCGGGATTGATCCGGACTTCAATATGCGATTAAAGATTACAAAATATCATGCAATCTCTAAACAAAGAACAGGATCTAGTAAAAATTTGACTCATTTTTGAAACGCGGTTGATAAAATGGTTTTCAAATAACGCAAGACAAAAATTAATTCCCAATTATCACTTGCTATAAATGTCACGCCTCGTCAAACAATTCAGTTTTGATAAATACATAAACAATACATAAGATATTACAGGTACTTACTTGATAACAAAACAAAAATACTGCTACATTAAAATACCAACCACACCAAACTCTAGTAATTTGTAACAGATTCGTGAGTGAAATGTTAGTTCAGAAAGCTATTAAAAAAGACGATGCTCTGTTACACGTGAGCCAGCGCAGTAGTAATTTCAGAGGCTTTAAAAGACTACTGCGCTTGCTTATTGGTTCCCAATTAGTTGCGAATAGTTTTGAACTGCCTCCGCGAACAAATCTAATATCGTTTCTTGAGCAATATCGTCACAGGGTTCTTCACTCGTGGAATTACCTCCACTAGGAAAAAACTGAAAGCGTTTAATTTAAGCATTAATATGTATTCTACTTCAGATTCACTTAGTTCGCATAGATATTTCATATAATATGTAGGGATATTCGCATAAGAGTTTACTAACTTCTCATATTAAATTATAGTTTTATTCAGTAATGGTAATAAAGATGAGTGTAAAAATTTTAAATGAAACAATTTTATTTTTTTTTTTGAGACCTGAGATTTGAGGCCCCAGGTGTGCGCCTCGTGTGCCTGTGTGGAAATCCGCCACTGAATCTAGATATTTCTAGATGACAGCTCCCACTTGTTTTAGTCTAGTGAACTGTCCACAAGAAAGTCATAAGCATGTTTCAGTCTTTATCTATTTCAGTACCTTTCTTACAAGTCCAATAACAAAATTATCTGAATTTTTATGCTAGAGTAAGAAAGATACTGATTTTTGTATTAGCAAAGGAAGCAAAGTTTATCTCTCAGTAACATCATGGAATATATGTCATAGCATCTTTACAGTTTATAAAATCAAGGATTGTATTAAAGACTGTGACACACTGCTTTATTATTACTATTATTTATTCAGTTATGACTTAAATCAACATGCCTTTATATATATATATATAATTAAAGGACAGTTCATGTGATGGTATTATTATTTCAATTTACAGAAGACTACATATAATTCAAATATCTTTCATATGTAATGAGAAACTTCATAAATTAAAAGAATTTCAATTATCAATTATAAAGTGTGATGTTTGTGTTTTTTTGTTGTAATGCAAACTCAAATAAATAGTGATCTAAATGAAAGAATGCTAAATTACTTCTGTTAAAGAAAATAACTAACTCAGCAATAAAGCAGTTAAAATTTAGTCACAGATAATTGTCTTCAAAATTTTCCATTGATTCCAGATTGTTTGTATTTTTGTGTAGTATAGAAAAAAAAAAAAAAACTGTTAGTGGCTGTGGTTAGTAGCTAAATGATGCAGGGTTTGTTTCATAGGATGCCAGGCTTAAAATAATTTACTGATGCTGCATAAGCTTGCTTTCTTGCATCAAATGCCTCTACTAATGCTAATGCTAATAAATAAAGGAAAATAATTAAATAAAAATTAGAACCGAAGTCAAAAGGAGTTCAGTTCATTAAATCGAAACCTAAAAGAGTTGAGGTTAGTCAAAGTGACTAACCTCAACTCTTATAGATGTAGATTTATGGAGTTAAGGTCAAATAAGTAATATTTTAAAATATAATAGCCAGACATTGGCTAAAATGCAGCCTAGAAGGAGATTAAGATGACAGTCATGTGTGCCAATTGCAATGAACATTAATAAATAAAGAATTTTATATTTGTACTACTGTATATAAAATTGTGGGTAATTATAGGAGGTTTCAGTACAGTGAGACCAGTACACCAGTCTCACTGTACTGAAATCTTTTATTATTACATACCTGGACCCAGTAGTGTGTATATAAAATTCTGATTTATTAATGTTTATTCAACTGGCACACATGACTGTCATCTTAATCTCCTTCTAGGCTGTTAGCCAATGCATGTTCATTGTATTAAAAAATCATGAAACATATTTAAAAAATTACTTATTAAATTATTATATATGTGTGAAAACATAAGTAAATTACCATATTGTACATTGGAGAAATGAATTTAAAGTATAAGAAGGAGAAAAGAAAATGGTGGAGCGAAAAGAGGTGGATTTGAACTGAGGAAAGAAAACAACTGTCTGCAACATTACCAGGCACCTCCGTAACCAGGTGGGCAGGAGCAGCAGTGCATAGCACACACTTCTTGATCAGACCGGGGTTTGAGCCCGTGACCACCAAATACAGAGGACGCGGAAAGGTCAGGGAATGACCACCGCATATCCCCGGAGCAATATGGTCCTAGTTGCTAATGCTCCAAATAACAAACAAACAGTAAATAGCAACATTACTACACAGCTGTCATAACCATTGTTTCTTTATCTCAAAATATTTACTTATGTTTATATTTCACTATTCTGCCATCTTTCATAGCATTTTTTTGTATTGGAATAATTAATTATGAATATCTCATACTAATAATCAGTGAATCAATATGGTGTCCATCGTAATTACAAAACTAGAAAATTCTCCAGGAACTCTTCACAATGTTCTGGCCTGTTTCCATGTTCATACAATGATGGCTTTCTATGAGTTTTAACATGTAAAAGGAATTAACATTATCGCCTATGAGAGTGTCCACTCTGTGGAAAATGCGAAGGTGGCCACTATTCATGTTCTGTGGAAATCT
Organism: Mastigoproctus giganteus; assembly: GCF_048544385.1. Lineage (NCBI taxonomy): Eukaryota > Metazoa > Arthropoda > Arachnida > Uropygi > Thelyphonidae > Mastigoproctus > Mastigoproctus giganteus. The sequence continues at coordinate 229,265,257 of NC_143581.1, read as the reverse complement.
TAAGATCTGTTTAACCAAATCCTGCATAATATATTGCCAAAACTGTTGAAGGGGCAAAAACTCAAAACCAAGTTGTCAATTTATCACTGAAATAAGGGAGGCTCTATTAAAACTTTGGTTAGAGAAGCAGTTGCTATGCCCAATTTTATTCAAAGCCATTGTGTCAAATTATTGGAGAGGAGTTTTCCAAAACTGTACAAGAGTGGTGAGGAGAGGAAAGCAGCTTGTATCTTCTATCCATCAAGACTGTAAAGGATGGCCACCACTTACTGTGGGACACTGGAAGAGGCCAATGTGTGACCAGCATTGAGCAAAGTGCTGTCTTCACTGTAATGAGACGACGTAGAGCATCTTCAGATATGTTTAAATTTATCATTTTTAATATGGTTTATAAATAAAATTATTTCTCTTCCAATAGGGTAGTAAATAATTTTTTCAGTGTTATTGATGGTGTTCTAGGGTTATAAGAGAAGGTTGTTCAAAAAACAGAATAGAAATGATAAATGAAAGAGAAGAAAAGTTTGGCAAGTTAAACTGTAAATCGATGTTGACTAGCTGATATGTGTATTGAGAGTTTAGAAGAAAGAGGAGAAATTACAGAAGCTACTTCAGAAGAACTGTTCAGTACAGTACCTATGAAAATATCTACAGAAAAGTAATGCAGCAGAAACTGAACATAAAATAGTATTGTTTGTCTTTTCAACTATGCACTGTTCAATGTTTCATGTTTGTAATTGCCATTAACAATGGAAATTACAAACATAAAATATTGAACAGTGGGCATGTAAAGTTTGGAATATCAGTGGATTTAAAATTTGCTCAAACTGGACTATAAGTAACAAACTTATACTGACTACAGTTTTATCACATGTTTGTTCATCTTTTTATATAATAATATTAAAATAAAGAATGATATCAAGTATGCAATTTTAAACAAATCCTTGTATTTTGTTCAATAATACTGAAAGGTGTACTAATGTGTACCGTTTACATTATTATTGAAAAGTGTGCAAATATACATTTACATTTGTATAAAAATTTTGAATGCACTTATAAGTCTCATGACTGTTTCATTCAGAGTGGCATCTTTAAGTTCAATGCTTTCTTCTAATTTTGTTAAAACACACACATGGCAACCAGCCAATGTCCATTCCCAGCTCAACTGTTTCCCTCCCATTTGTTCATCTGCAATTTCTACTCTTACGCAGTTTATAGAAAAAGCATGCAGCAGAAATATGAACATAAGGGGGTGGACAGAATTTGTGGGGGAAAAAAAAAGATCATTGATTAACTTAAATCATTCTGTTTTGAACAGAACTGGGAACTGTAAACCCTGAAGGAGGTGATCCAAAATTTTTATACAAATGGGAATGTATATTTTCACACTTTTCAATAAAACTGAAAGGTACTGGATTTTCTAATAGTTATATTTAGATATTCAAGTTTATTTTGTCTTCCCCGTGCTCAGCATGTCCACAGTACAAGAACAGCATTTGTGATTACTATTTAAAAAAAAATTACCCTCCTATCCCAAACAGTTACACTAATTGAAAATCTGTTTGCTGAAAATATGGTATTATAATACAAGTAAACATATTCAATATTTATAATACAGATCTTTATTATTGTATTGCCTTTTGTACATTCATTAAATCAAGCTTCAATGATTTCTGAAGAAACAATCCCACACATCTTGGAACTGAGCCATTCTGATATACACAATAATCCATGTCTTCGGTATTCCTGCTTAATTTAAAAAAAAATAATAAAAAAAAATAATAAAATAAAAATGTTTCCTCTTCTTCACCATGAAGCAAATGATTGGATGAGTGAAATGCTTAAGTTAATTTTTTTTTTTCTAAACAGAGTACAGATGAAACGACAGTCCAGTGTTCAGTAAGAAAAGAAACCAATATAATGCTATCTCCTTATAAACACCATGTCATCACTCTGTTATCAGCACACAGGCACATATCACAAACACACACACAGACACTCACAAATGGTTGAAGTATTGTACAAAACTTGTGGATATTCACACTTGATTGTTGTGCTATTTCAGTTCACCTTTTAGGAATGCACGATTTTAAAATTCTCTCCATGTTTTTTGTAGCCACCAAAAAAGAGTTTGGTGCAAAAAAAGCTTTAAACCAAATTTCACATATAGTCCACCAACATGACGCACGATGGCAGCACCAGTCAACCTCCATCTCCACATTTTATAGAATCAGACATTACTTCATTATTGAAGTACCCTTCACTTTTAAAAATATGGGCATTTTTGCCTGATTTTCTCACTCCTGCAATGAAAATAATAGTAATTATTATTAAAAATCTCTGTAAATGTGATTTTATGCAACAAATATTTATTTACTAAATAATTTCAACTGCTGTAACAGAAGAGAGAGTGTTGAAAAAATTGAGGCATTAATCCTGGAAGATTGCCATATTAGTGTCAAAGAATGAGTTGCAGAGTTCCATATTAGTGTAGGGTCTGTGGAGAACATCATCCATGAATGGTTGCATAAGTAAAGTGTCTGCTAGATGGGTTCCCAGGCTTTTAACCCCTTACCAGAAGAAGGAAAGGGCACAATGTGTACATGAAATGTTGATGATGTGCCAGGAAAAGCAAAAGGAATTTTTTTCAAGGCCATGGATGAAACTTGAAACCATTACTATAATCCTGAAACTAAACAAATGTCAAAACAATGGAAGCATGCAGAATCACCCCCCCCCCCCAAACAAGCAAAGGTGAAACTAAGTGCTGGTAAGAAGAAGCTCTCAGTTTTTTTGGGATCAGCATGGTGTAATACTAATAGATTATTTTCCAAAGGGCTGTAATGTGATGGCAAAGTATTATTCTAACCTCCTCATAAAGCTACACGCTGCTATGAAAGAAAAAATATGGGGAAGGTTGTCAAAATGTGGGTGCCTGCTCCATGATAATGCCCCTGCACATTCCTTGCATGCTAGAGTGATGTTTGCCCTTGAATGTGTGTTTGGAATACTGCCGCATCCTGCTTATTCCCCTGCCCTTGCACCCTCGGATTTCTTCCTCTTTCCTGCCTGCCTTGAAGTCCTTTCTTCGTGGAAAATATTTTGCTACAGATGATGAAGTGATTTCTGCTGCTGAGTTGTGGTTTGAAGAACATTCAGAGGACTTCTACAAAAGACTACGGAAGTACATTGAAAGGTGGCAAAATTGTGTAATTTTTGTCTGGTGACGATGGTGAAAAAGTGTAATACATGGTGTTTATTTCAACTTGCTATCACAACTACTTCTGGATGAATACAAATCTTTTTTGAAACCCCCCCCCCTCATATATCAATTATGTTATGTGTTAATTATGTATATATATATATGTATAATTTTTGTTTTTATGTATTAAAATAATTTTTTTTATATTAATAAAACACTCATATCATGTTTTATGACTATGTTTTTCTTGAAACATTGCAATAAGATTGATGTAACGTCAATACAAGATCAGCAGTATTTCAAGATCCCTCTGAATCTTTTCATCAGGCCTACTTAAAGCAGGAACAAAAGGCATCTGGAAACAGGAAACCAAGAAGGATTCCTTTCACATTACTGACATAGTGTGTGTTGCCCTGATCCCACTTGGATTCAGTACCAATAAAGATCATTGCAAATTTCCTTCTAAGATTGCAGTTCTGATCTAGACAGATTCTGATCTTTTTTGATTATAAAAAAATGTAATTAGTATCAGTAGTGGCAAATTATGCAAAGAAGCAAGCTTATATAGCATTAGCAAAAAAAAAAAAAAAAAAAAACCAAAAAAACTACCCAACTCATCCTTCCACCCCTTCTAATGATGTGTCTAATTCTTCCATAATTTAGTCAAACTTAAATAGAAAGGGTGCAAGAATATTTGCTGATGCTATCGAGGCACTGTTAGGTGGTTCAGAAAACTGCTAACTTAGGAGGATACACAGACTAATAGATTAACAGTAGCCACTGGCAGAGGTGAAAGTGATTCTTGTACTGCTTCTATTGGAATGAGCAGCAGCAGCCTGGGAAGCAAGCTGCTGCTGGGGATTTCTAGAACTGCTGGAAGTCATCATGGAACAAGTAATTACACAGGCTGTGTTTGGTAACTAAGAGTAAGATTAGATGCATGAATACTTGTATGTGCACCAATGTAAATAAATTTGATGAATTTGAAGTGATGGTCAAGACATCATAGGCAGATATTATTGGGCTATAAGAGACGTGGTGCCACACGGATATAAGGAATATTGAATTTGAATTTGGGGAGTAGTGTGTACAGAAAGAACAGACAGGATAGGAAGGGGGGAGGGGCTATGCTGTTAGTTAGGAAACACATAAAATCTAAGGCAGTGCACATCAAGTTGAAATGGGTGGCCAGCAAAATGTTGAGTCAGTTTTGTGTGACATAAGCACTTGGAAAGCAAAAATGAGAGTAGGAGTGTATTATAGGCCTAATAACTCTGATGAGTACAATGAACAACTGTACAGAGAAATGGAGTGGGCCAATAAATCAGAATGTCTTATAATGGGGTTTCAACTTCCCAAATATTGAATGGAACTTGTGGGTTGGTCAATCGCACAATAGCAAAACTTTTGTGGATTTACTATATGACTGTTCTACAGTAGCATGTTATAGAGGCAACAAGAGGAAGCAGTACTCTTAATCTGATTATCAGCAGCATTTCTTCATACATTAAAAAGTTTTGCAAATTACAGTGTCTGAAGACTAGGCACTGGCGAGGTGATCTGACAGACATGTATAAAGTGTTGAATGGTTTGAGCATGCTCAATGCTGATGGGATTCTTCCTCTTGCTCAGAATAATCACGAGAGGGCATAAATTCAAATTGAGGAAAGACAGATGTAGGATAGATGTGCGGAAATTTGCCTTTAGCCAGCGGGTAGTTGGTTAGTGGAACAGACTTCCATCCCTTGTTGTGGAAGTTGATAGCCTAAATAAATTTAAGGCTCAGCTGGACAGGTATTTCGAATGAACAGAGGGGTGAAGTGGAAGGTTTTTTTTTTTTTTTTTTTTTGGCTGATGCTGCATAAGCTTGCTTTCTTGCATCATATGCCTCTACTAATGCTAATGCTAAAAATCTGCAGATAAAGGAACCACTAAGTGGCAGTTATCATAGTGTATTGATATGGCATTTACTTAAAACTATAACTGCCATCAAGGGTAAAGAGAAGTAGATTTTTGCTTTTGTGAAGGTGACTACAGTGGTCTCAGACAGTTTTTAAATTATATACAATGAGACCAATGATGATATTACCATCAGCAAATTCTAAATGGGAAGTGTTCAAGGAATTAATCATAGAAACTACTAGGCTTTTCATGCCAACTAAGAAATGCTCTTCAATCTAAATGGATGTCAGATGAACTGATTTTTTTGTTTGTTGTTGGCGCATCAGCTTCTGTGGCCATAATGCACCTCCCAAAGTTTTTGCACTACTCTGATCCAAGCCCGAAGCGGGATTCGAACCCGTGACCTTTGGGTTGCCAGGCAGCTACTTTACCCACCCAGCTAGCCCGGTCGGCTGATGAAACTCATGGCAGAGAAGAGAAGTGCATGGGATGCATATAAATTATCAGGTGACACAAAAGGCTATGGTAGATATAAACTAGTTTGTCATCAAGTCACAAAGGAGGTTAGACAGGCAAAGGCAGATTATGAGAAATCTTTGGCAAAGGACGCAAACAAAGACAGCAAAGACTTCTTATGTAAACTCTAGAAGGAAGGGGATGAATCAGATTGCTCCACTTGATATCGATGGTTCAACTGTTGATGATCCTGCTCAGGTAGCTGACAAATTGAATGAGTATTTTGCATCTGCTTTCACACATGAAGAATTCTGTAGGGAAGTGGAGGACAGAAGCTTATCAAACTCTAGCAGAGAACTAAACGTTTTTGTAATTACTTAGAGAAAAGTGAAGGAGAAATTGTTGAAGTTAAACATAAGAAAGGCACCTGAGGTGGATGGATCTATCCAGTTATATTAAGGGAGGCAGCAAAGAAAGTAAGCAAACCCTTAGGTTTGCTTACTTTCTTATGTAAGTAAGGACCTATGGATTGGTGAAGTGCAAATGTATCCTCACTTCATAAAGGATGATCAAAAGGTGACATGAGTAATTACAGCGTATTCACTTAATGTCTGTTCATGGGAAAATAATGGAGTCACTGATTAAAGAAATAATGCAGGCCCATCTGGGCAGAATGTGATTATACTGTAGTCACAGTATAATACTGTAGTCACAGTATAAGTCACAGTAAGCCCCAAGTGGCCAGCCAGTAACGTCAGTGACAACAGACACCAAGAGTCAGATCGATGTGTGCGATGCAGCTTTTTACTGTTTTAAATTTTACAATAAAAAAAAAAAAAAAGAAAGAAAATGTCAGTGAATAGAAATATGAACCAAGCAAACTTCATATCTTGTCAAGGTAATGTGCTATACTTACTGTAATATTTATATATATTTATTAGAAATTTAAGATGTTTAAGCTTGTGTTAGCAATTTTATTGGGTTTCTAACTTTTTTAATGTTTTACTTACCAGACTGAACTTTTTTTTTTTTTTTGAGTGCTCTGCCCCATCCCTATTTTTCCCAATAAGCTCTGTTGTTTGTAATGCACGAAATACCATAACAGAGATTTTTAGGAACACATGTACTGCGTTATAGTAGAACTGACTGTATATTGTAGCCAGAAGTGATTTTTTATGATTGCAGTTCATGACACAAAAAGCATGTCTCAAAAAAATAATGATAATAAATAAATAAGAAAAACAGAATTTTCCATTTTTGTCTTATGAGTGTTTAAGTGACAGATTAGGCACCAAAAAAAAAAAAAAAAAGTGGAGGAGAATGCACTCTGTATAGATTTTTTCTTTAACCCAGCACTGGTGGCACACTGGTCACATGGGATCTGTCAGTCAGGTTCAACATGAAAAAAATTTATGCATTTTTTGGTTAAATGCTTAAGGACAAACTTTTTCTTCTTGACCTCATCATTACTCACGAGTCAGATGATATCATTACTCACAAGATTTAAAGTACAGGATGAAAGTACTTAGTTGGAAGAACAAAGATGCTGCAATAGTTAAAGGTAAAGGCACTGTTTTAATTTCAGAAAAGAAGATAACAGGTTTAAGGTACTACATAAAGTAAAAAAAGTAAAGTGCAGCCATTATCAACCCACTGCAGGATGGAAGCCTCCTCAACAATTCATGCTGAGGGAAATGGACCATAATCTGCCACGCTGGTCCAGTGCGGGTTGGCAGATCGACCATATTCAGCAGTCAGGGGCTTGAACCCCGGTCTACTCAAAGAGTGTGTGCTACTGCATTCCCGCTCCTGCCCACTTGGCTACAGAGGCATAGCATCCATGAATTTGGCAAATTGTAGAGGAAGGGCAAATACATTAGAATCATGGAATACCTTTAAAGCAATAATTGTAGAAGCCATGGTAGAATGCATACATACCATTAAGAAAATATAGCATGAGGAGGATACTGGAATGAATGAACACGGAGTTGCCCAGTCTAATAGAGCAGAAAAAGACAGCATGGGAAAGTTAAAGAGCAATGAAAAGTACTGAAGCCTATAACAACTATAAGATGATCTGTAATAGTACCACAAATAAGGTTAGGGAGGCCAAGGCTGAGTAAGAGAAAGCAATGGCTATAACAGCAAAGAATGAGGACAAGTAGATTTTCATGTATGTGAATACAAAGAAAAAACAAATTGGATTGGACCTTTGTGTACTGGGTGTGGGAAAGGCTTGGATAACCTAGGTCTTACAGTAAATAGGTATCTCAAAAGTTTGAATTACTTAGGTTAGCGTTAATATTATCTATTATAATTAACTTATAACTTTACAATGATAATGGTATAGCATAATACATATAGAATAAATTAGATAACACAATACATATAACATAAACTTGATATTGTAATATATATTATTATTTTTATTTTTTTAATATCATTATTAGTGGCATATGATGCAAGGAAGCAAGCTTATAAATCATTATCCAAAAAAAAAAAAAATCCTCCCACATTACTAGTACTAGTCCACCCCCTTCAATAATTTTATCTAGTTCTTCCTTGAATTTATTCAAACTTCAGTTTGAATAAATTCCACATTCACAACACTAGATGGAAGTTTGTTCCAACAGTCACCCATCTGCCGGATAAAGGTAAATCTCAAATACAGGTGACCCCCGCTTAACACTGATCATTCGTTCCGGAAAGACAGAGCGCTGAGTGAATCCGCGATAAGCGAGCGCCGCTTTCCCATACGGTAACATATGTATTTGTGAGCTGCGGTCGGTGCCATAGGATATTTCCTAATCAATAATAAACGGTAATGAAAAGATGCACAAAATATTTAATTTTCAAAATATTTAATATTCAAATATTTGCACATATAAAATATTCTGCATTACATACGTATAATCATGTGGTAACTACTTGCGTCTCAAAAGTAAACAAAATTCCAATTAAAATAATGAATTTAATTGATTTAATTTAATGGATGAATTTAATCATGAAAAATGTGTGGATTTTGAGTTGAACTTTGGCCCTCTTCCAAATAAACTAAAAGGGGTATTAATTTTAAATGGCCCGCAGCGTTACCACCCAACAATAAAGTCAACCGATCCTTCGCTGCTTTGAAACTTGGCATGTTTTTTTGTTCTTTCAATATGAAACTTCTTTTAGGCATTCGTTTCCACAAAAGTCCTGCTTCATCTATGTTAAAAACTTGTTGAGAAGTATAACACATAATACCCCTCTTCAATAATTTTAACAAGTTCTTTTTTGAAAGTTTCGGCTCCTTAATCTGCACTAGCGGCTTCTCCCGGGATTTTAAATCTATTCTACCAGTTTTAAATGGTTCCACATTTTTTTTTTTTAGGCGAGTTTTCTTCAGATCATCGTATTGGCTAATCTCTTTCTCTCTCTCTCTCTCTTTTTTTTAATATTTAACTTAACTGAATTCTGCATTGGAATATTATGTTCAAAAAAATTAGTCTTTTCATTTCAATCCTAATAGCCGGTCTAGTCCTAGTTGCTTGCAGTGTTTAGCAGCTATCTTTCCCGCTGCTAAAATTAATTCTTTATTTTTTCATAACTGTTCTTACAGTTAAATTTGCGAGTCCTAAATTATGGCACACATCCGCTTGTCGTTGACCGGAATCGATTCGCTTCAAAACGTCTAATTTAATTTTCAAATTCAGTCTTTTTCTTACATTTATAGTCTTCGTACTGCGCCCAGACGTTGTTGCATTTTCATTCCTGTCGGTCATTATTAGCTCTTCGAAAATATAACTGCGTTGGTTGAATTAATTATGATACAATGTTCAAGTAAACTGTCCGTTACGCACGATGTCTAATACTGTACTGAATGATGACTAACTAGACTTCGGATAAATGCATATAACGCAATATTACAAGCAATATATTTGATCATTTTTTAAAATGTTGATCTCGGAACTACGTAACAAGTGACTGTACTTAAATTAGCGTGAGAGAAATTTTCACTGAGCGTGGGAAAATTGCTCAAGTCGGCGTGGGAAACGTTTTAATGCTGTTTTGCTATTCATTTTCAAGCTATCCACTCCATCAAATGAAACGATTTCGATAAATATGTCAAAAATGTAATCTGTAAAAGAGCATTATAGTGATCTGTGACAGCGTTATAGTCAGATACGGGTTATAATATAAGAACAGCGTTATAGCGAATCAGCGTAAAGCGAACCGCGTTATAACGGGGGCCTGCTGTATATCCTGAAACTGTCCTTACTCAATTTTAATTAATGCCCCTCATATGTGTAGTCTGACCAAGAGGAAGAATCCCATCAGCATTGCACTTGCTCAATCCATTTAATGCCTTAAAAACCTCAATAAGATCATTTCACAAGTGCCAAGTCTCAAGACACTGCAATTTGCACAACTGAGGTCTGTCTGGTCCTTTGATCAATCTCATTGCCCTTCTCTGCACAAATTCCAGCAGATCTACATCCTAAAATGAAGTCACCAGATCTGTTTGTAGTACTCAAGATGTGGCCTGACCATTGTCTTATACAATGGGATAATCGCTTCCTTGTCTCTATAAATTTTCTGTTTATACTCTGGGATGACCAAACGGTCAGAGGAGTTCACAAGATAGACAGAATACAAGAAACAGCACGGTATTTAACAGTTCACGGGCTTGAACCCCGGTCACACAAGGCATGTACTGATGCACCCACATGCCTGACCACTCGGCTACAGTGGCCTAAGTCCTGTATAGACAAAACTTAAACTGTCCTGGCAGCCTGTTTCCATTGCTCAGAGAACTTCATATCTGACTGCACAATTACTCAAAGTATTTTTAATTTTCACACAGTTTGTATGTTGATCTGAGATTTCTGCTATCCATATGTAGTACTTTGCATTTATCAGTCCATTGGCCTAATTTGTTTAGATCTTGTTGCAGCAGCTTACACTTATTACTATCATTAATCACCTGCCAACCTTTGTATAATCTTAAAACTTAGACATTAATCCTGGTATACTGTTGTCAATGTTATTAATAAATACAGAAAACAATAATGGGCCCAGCACTGAACCCTGGGGGATTCCACTAATAACATTGCTCATTGCTAAGAGCAGCATCCATTAATAACTACTCTCTGTCTTCTCCACTCAAGCATCCCTTTGTTTGTTGTTTGTTGTTTGGTTTTTAGGAGCATTAGCAACTAAGGCCATATTGCTCCGGGATATGCGGTGGTCATTCCCTGACCTTTCCGCATCCTCCGTATTTTGTGGTGACGGGCTCGAACCCCGGTCTAATCAAGAAGCGTGTGCTACACACTGCTGCTCCTTCCCACCTGGCTACGGAGGCACCAAACATCCCTTTATCCATAGCAATAATTTATGCCACACTTAGGTTCTTAATGTCACAATGCTCCTATTTTTAATTTGTACATCAGTCTTTTATGTGCAATAGTATCCTAAGCTTTCCTGAAATTCAAGTACTGTATATGATATCAAAATTATTTCTGATATCATATATCAAAAATAGTTACCAGTTAGAGCTCAGGATACATTCCTAGAAAATGGAGCGCTAAATGAAACGGTGCTAGAGGGTCATTCTAACATTAAATAAATGGAAATACATACCTTATAACATTTTTTTTCAAACCTGAGCAATATATAATATATTTTTCAGGTCAGTAATTTATGAGTATGATTGAGTAACATACAGTATATATCATGAATGGATCATTTGAAGAATTAATTTTTCTTGAAGTAGGAGTCAAGATTGACTGTCTTCTCTTAAGATTCTTCTTATGAAGTAGTTCTCTACAGCAGGAAATCATATTAAGAACATCTTTCTTTTCCTTGATGCTTTTCTCCAAGTCAGGGTCATTCTTGGTGAACTGATCCATGATTTGGGAGATTGTTATTGTCAATATAGATTGGCAGTTCTGGTTCTACTACTGAGGAATTCTGTAATTTCTCAATGGTGTTTCCTCCTCTGTATTAGGATTGTCAGGGTCTTTAGTTTCACTTTGTAAGCACTGCCTTGGCAATTCAAGAAGTTCATCATTAGTAAGACTTACCACAAGACTGCAGTAATCCATCCCTCAACATCGTAACGATGTTTTTGATGACTGGTTCCTCATCACATCCTATAGTTGTTGCATTCTTCTGGCTATAGCTTCTTCCACATGCAGCTTTAAGTTGCTTCATGCCAGGCTGCTGTGATATTGTCTATAGCATTTATGGTGCTGTATTTTTTTTTCAAAATTGTGAGATGGATTGTTTAGCTTCACCATCTGTTTCCTCTATGACTTATCTGAATGTGCGGCAAAGGTAGTAGGTCTTAAAATTTTATATGCTTCCTTGATCCATGGTTGGAATGATGAAGTTTGTTTGTTTGTTTGTTATTTGAAGCATTAGCAACTAAGGCCATACTGCTCCAGGGATATGCGGTGGTCATTCCCTGACCTTTCCGCATCCTCCGTATTTGGTGGTGACGGGCTCGAACCCCGGTTTAATGAAGAAGGGTGTGCTATGCACTGCTGCTCCTTCCCACCTGGGAAGTAAGGGGTTCAATCAGGTTGGTCCACTTGATGTAAATGGTTTTACTGTTGATCCTGCTCAGGTTGCTGACAACCTGCATAGCAATTTTGCATATACATTCACATATGAGGAGTTCTTTAGGGAGGGGAATTCCAGAAGTTTATAAAAATCTAACAGGGAGCTACATCATTTTGTGATAACTGAGAGGAAAGTGGAAGAGAAAATTGTTAAAATTGTTGAAGCGTAACATAAAAAAGGCACCTGGCGTGGATGGGATTTATTCAGTTACTGGATAGATCCTGTCCACCCCAGGTTCAAAAATTATTCTCACAAAATCATGAGAACATCTTTGGATTCAGGAGAGATCCCTATGGACTGGAGATGTGCAAATATATCCCCAATTCACAAAGGGAAGATCAAAAGGTGACATGAGTAATTACAGATCTGTTAGCTTTACTTTCTGTTTTATGGAAAATAAAAGAATCTCTGGTTAAAGAAGTAATGCAGGATCATCCAGATAGGAATGCATTTACATTGCAGTCACAGCATGGATTTGTTAAGGGACAGTTTTATCTGACTAGATATTATAATGCAGTAACAAAGGAACTGGATGCAAAAAATAATTTGATATCTTATACTTGGATTTCACAAAAGTTTTTTATACTGTTGCAATGAAAGTCTGCTATGCAAACTGGAGCAGTGTGGCATTAAGGGCAAGTTACTGGTCTGGATAAAGGAATGGTTGGGTGGCAGAAAACAGAGAATAGTTATTAATGGAGACTGCTCTTCATGTACTAATGTTATTAGCAGAGTCCCCCAGGGTTTGGTGCTGGGCCCATTGTTGTTTGCTATATTTATTAATGATATTGATGAAGATATATCAGGCTTATTATCTAAGTTTGTAGATAATGCAAAGGTCTTGAGTGTAGAGGGGAACAGGCATTCTGTGTGTTATCAGACACTCAGTCTAAAACACTGATGGATCCAATATCTTTCTATTTCAGAAGATTTAAGAGAAGTCCGGTTGGCCTGCCTCCCTAAAATCCACTCATGCACACCTTCTCGATGGTAAGCCCTGTTACGTCACTTAGGTGGCAACAAACGTGTTGAGTGGTTCTCTTCAAGATGCCTGGAAGAGGAAAAGACCAAACCCTCCAGCACATGGCAGTAAGATGAAACAAATGGCCCTCAGTCCCCAGCAGCTTTCACCTCCCCTCTTACAGCACCAAGAGAATCAGAGTGGAAGCAGAGGGTGCTAAGAATCTCTGGGTATGACCAGGCTGCCATGCACGGAAACTGAACTTGGCCTGTTACAACGTAAGATCGCTCATCGGTGAAGACAGGATATTAGAGCTGGAAAAGGAACTAAAAATGTGAATTGGAATATCATCGGTTTGGCTGAAACAAGAAAAAGAAATGAATCATTTATAAGTTTATCAAGTGGAATTCTGCTGTACACCAATGGAAACAGTGAAAGGAGTGAAGGTGGAATTGGCTTCCTGGTCCATAAAGATATAAAAAACAACATTTTGGAATTCAAAAGTACATCACCAAGGGTATCAAGACTACTACTCAGGATTTCTAGGAGATACAAGCTAAAGGTTATAATGATTTATGCACCAACATTGAGCCATGATGATGAAGAGGTTGAAGAAATGTACACCAAAATTGAGTCTTCTACATGAACAGAAAACTCACTACACTATCACTATGGGGGACTTAAATGCTAAGGTTGGAAAGAGAAAAAACAGCGAAGAAAGGGGAACTATAGGAAATTTTGGAATTGGTGAAAGAAATGAAAGAGGTGCAAGACTTGTGGAATTTGCAGAATATCGAGGAATGGCAGTAATGATCACTTTTTTCAAGAAAAGGGCGAACAGAAAGTGGATGTGGAAGAGCCCAAACGGATTAACAACTAATGAAATCGACTTCATCCTCACTAACAGAAGATATATCGTGAATGATGTTACCGTCCTGAACAAGGTAAATGTTGGAAACGATTACAGAATGGTAAGATGCCCACATGATATAGATGTAAGAAAAGAAAGGAAAAAACTGACTCGAGTAAATAATATGAAGGTCTTCGAGATAACAGAAGAGGAGAAAAAGCAGTATGTACTGGAACTTAAGAACAAGTTTGAGCTTCTGCTAGTTAGTTAGTTATTTGGTTTTTAGGAGCATTAGCAACTAAGGCCATATTGCTCCTTGAGCTTCTGCAGATGGCTCAGGACCAAGATATTGACGAGGAATATTACAACTTTCTGAAAGTGATAAAGCCCAAGAAACCTATAGGTAAAAAAAAAAAAAATCCAAAGAAGAAAAAAATTAGTCAAGAAACACTTGTCATGATGAACCAAAGATGACAAATGAAGAGCAAGAAAAACACTGACAAGGAGAAAATTGAGTATACTGAGTTATGCAAAGCCATTAGAAAGAGACTCAGAGAGGACATAAGAAATTTTAATACAAGAAAAGTAGAACAAGCATTAAGGGAAAACAAAGGATTTAAATCAGAAGCCATGAGCAGTAATACAGAAAGAAAATGATACTGAAACTGAAGAATAGTGATGGTGTACTTATAAATAGCAGAGAAGGCATAATTCAAAAAGCAGAAGACTGCTATAAAGAGTTATACAAGGAGTGAGGGAATGATGCCAGCAGTGGGGAAGGTGGATCGCAAATTAGTATCACATGCAACATACCTGATATCCTTCTTAATGAGATAGAACATGCGTTGAAGAAAATGAAGAATCAGAAAGCCCCGGGGGAAGATGAAGTTACTGTAGAGTTGTTAAAATTGGGAGGAAGACACATGACACAAAAACTGGCAAGACTCTTCACAAAATGCATTAGAAAAGGTGTGATGCCTAAGGAGTGGAATAATGCAATCATAGTTTTGCTGCATAAGAAAGGAGATAAATCAGAAATTATAGACAAATTAGCTTGTTATCCCACATCTACAAGTTGTTCACAAGGGTCATTACTGACAGATTAGAAAGAATACTTGATGAGAATCAACAGAAAGAGCAAGCTGGCTTTAGGACAGGATTCTCAACTATGGATCACCTTCGTGTAATGTCACAGCTAATGGAGAAAGAAAATGAATATAAAACACCAATATTCCTGGCGTTTGTGGATTATGAAAAGGCATTCGACTCCAAACATAAGGCAATGTTTTGGGCACTGGAAAGACAAGGCATAGATACCCCATATATTATGAATTTGAAGAAAATATATGAGAAAGCTACCTCCTTTATTAGATTAGACAAAGAAAGTAGCAAATTTAAAATTGAGAAAGGAGTTCGACAAGGAGACATTATTTCCAAAGTTGTTTACTGCCGCCCTTGAGGAAGCTTTCAGAAGATTAGACTGGTTGCAGAAAGGAGAGTACCTAAACCATTTACGATTTGCAGATGACATTGTGGTCATAAGCCACAATCCCAAAGAATTAGAGGAAAATCTTAATCACTTATGCAGAGTTAGTAAGGATTTTGGACTAAAAATGAATATGGCTAAAATAAAAGTAATGATGAACAAGTATGCCACAGAAAGGGATATAATGATTGAAGGAGCAGTAATTGAAAATGTTGAGTCATATACTTATCTGGGACAAGTAATTAGCTATAATAATGATAAATGGCTGGAAGTCAAGGGAAAAATAAATTTTGGATGGATAGCATTCAGGAAATATAGTCACATACTGAGGAGCAATATCCCAATTTGTCTGAAACATAAAGTAATGAACCAATGTATATTCCCCACCATGACTTATGGAAGTGAAACTTGGGCCCTCTCCAAAAGAATGGAAGAGAAGCTGAGAACTACACAGCGAAGAATGGAATGAATTATATTGGGAATCAGACTGTTAGATTAGATGAGAAACACATGGATTAGGCAGCAAACTAAGTAAAGGACATTTTTATCAAAACTAAAGAACTAAAATGGTCTTGGGCAGGGCACATAGCTCGAAGACATGATGACAGGTGGACTAAGAAAATAACGGACTGGTACCCAAGAGGAGCTAGAAGAAACCCTGGAAGACAACAACGGAGATGGACAGATGAAATTCATGAGTTTCTGGGTAGTAAATGGATGTCCATTGCACAGAACAGAAGGAACTGGAAAGTTGCTGGAGAGACCTTCATCCTGCAGTGGATTGAAAATGGCTGATGATGATTATGATGAGTGTAGCACCACCTGTGTGTCACTACACTCAAGTTAGTAGAAAATGAAAAAAACCTGGGGATAATTGTGCAGTCCAACACGAAGCTCTCTGAGCAATGCAGACATGCTGCCAGGACAGCTCATGGAGTTTTGTCTATAATATATAGAAACTTTTCTAGCAGGGATAATCCCACTGTATAAGGTGATGCCACATTAAGTTAGGCCACATTTTGAGCACTGCATACAGGTCTGGAGGCCTCATTTTAGGAAGGATGTATAGAATGTATTCTGATTTTATGAAGGATGTATTCTGCTGGAATGAATGGAGAAGGGCAATGACAATGGGTCAAGTGAACAAAATGGTGGTCTCATCAAGACAGGCTTCAATTTTGCATATTTGTAGCATCTGAAGACTAGGCACCTGCAAAGGCTGAGGTGTTTAAAGGTTTGAATGGACTGAGAAAGCTCAATGCTGATGGCACAGCATGAGTTTGTTAAAGGGAGGTCTTGTCTGACCAGTTTTATTGGATACTGTGATGTGGTCACAAAGGAACTGGATGCAAAAAATAATTTTGAAATCATATACTTGGATTATTTCAGGAAAGCTTTTAATACTGTTGCACATGGAAGACTGCTGTACAAATTGGAATGGTATGGCATTGAGGATAAGTTGCTACAATGGATAAAGGGATGGTCGAGTGGGATATGACAGAGTGTTAATCAATGGACACTGCTCTTCATGGACGAATGTTATTACTGGAGTTCCCTAGAGTTTGGTTCTGGACCCATTGTTGTTTTGCATATTCATCAATGATATTGATGAAGGTATATCAGGCTTAATGTCCAAGTTTGCAGATGATACAAAGGTTGGCAGGGTTGTTAATGACAGTAAAGACAGTATGCTACTCCAACTGGGACTAGATAAGTTGGGTAAATGGACTGAGAAGTGGTAACTGAAGTTTAACATTGACAAATGTAAAGTACTGTGTATGGGTAGCAATACCCATATGCACTGCATATGAGTAGCAAGAGAAACATACCAACTGTGTGGTACTACAGTACCACAGGGACGTGGAAAGCTCAGGGAAGTGGAAAGTGATAAAGACCTGGGGGTAATTATGCAGTCAGATATGAAGTTTGCTGAGCAGTGCAGATGGGCTGCCAGGCAGGTCATGGAGTCTTGTCTATGATATATAGGAATTTTGCTAGCAGGGACAAGGAGGTTACTATTACACCTAATTCTGTTTTTGCACGAATTTTTTTTACACGAATTTGATTTAACACGAATTCAAAATAAATATTTCATTCTCTTTTTACGCGAGTCATTTTGATTTAACACGATTTCTATGAATTTTTTTTGCCTAAATTCTAAGAAATTTTTTTATTTGTGGCATATTAGTATCATTTCTATATTGCACGCACCAATAGATTAGTGTGATTATTAGCTATTTATTAGAGTTATAACTAGTGTGTGTGCGTTTTGAAACGCGTGCTTTTTGTTTACCAATGTGTACGTCTAGGTATCTATGAATCATCAATGTTTTTATTGAATTTGGTGCACATCTACGGTATTCGTGAATTGTATCTTCGAAAGACATTTAGTAGTAAGCTCTATTTCAAAGTGAAAGAATCTTTAGTGAAATTTGTGCACATAAAAGTAAAGTGCAGCCATTATCAACCCACTGCAGGGTGGAAGCCTCCTCAACAATTCATGCTGAGGGAAATGGACCATAATCTGCCACGCTGGTCCAATGCGGGTTGGCAGATCGACCGTATTCAGCAGTCAGGGGCTCGAACCCCGGTCTACTCAAAGAGCATGTGCTACTGCACTCCCGCTCCTGCCCACTCGGCTACGGAGGCCTTCCCTACGGAGGGAAGGCCTCCGTAAAATTAATAAATTTATATGTGCACATATAAATTTATTAATTTTGCTGATAGTCAATAAATTGTAAGTTTACAAATTTTTCATACTTTTTTTTATTAATTATAACTGAGATATTTTTCGGTAGCCCTTATATAATGTCGAATAATTCGTCTATTACCAAAATGAAAAGGAAAGCGATTTTTTTGGAACTTAAAATTCAAATTTTAGATCGTCTTGCAACTGGACAAGGGGCTACGTCTGTAGGAAAGCATTTTGGTGTACATGAAGCTACCATAAGAACTATTAAGAAAAATGAAGCTGCAATTAGGAAGTTGGTATGTTCTAGAACAAAAGTAAGTGTTAATTCATCATCATATACAAGAGATATTGTCAAGAAAAAAATGGAAAAGGCTCTAGTAATATGGATAGAAGATGAGTCACAAAAAAAGAGTACCAGTAGATGGAAATGCCATCAAGCAAACAGCACTAAGAATTTACAGACAGATTAAAGAAAAGGAGCCAAGCACTACATCTCAGTTAAACAGAAAGTATGAATTTTCTGCGAGTACAGGTTGGATGATAGGGTTTCTTAAAAGGAATGCTCTTCCTAATATAAAAATTAAAGGTGAAACTGCATCTGCAGATGAACCGGCCACTAAAGTATTCCCGCAGGAACTTGCAAAAATTATTGAAGACGGAGGATACACTCCTGATCAAGTGTGGAATGCAGATGAAACTGGTTTCTTCTGGAAACGAATGCCGAACAGAACGTATGTAGCCAAATCGCAGAAAACTGCTGGTGGTTTTAAGGCAGCTAAGGATCGTGTGACCTTGTTATTTTCCTACAACGCTTCAGGAGATCGTATGTTGAAACCACTGCTGGTAAATCGAGCCCTAAACCCACGTTCAATGAAAGGTGTAGATATCAATAAACTGCCTGTTCACTGGATGTCAAACAAGAAGGCCTGGGTGACAACTGCTATCTTTACAGAATGGTTCAACAAATGTTTCGCCCCAGAAGTCAGATGTTATATGAATTTGAAAGGTCTCGAATTTAAGGTTCTTCTGATTTCTTGACAATGCACCCGGCCATCCTGTCTTGGAACACCCAAACATACAAATTTTATTTCTGCCACCTAATACTACATCTTTGATACAACCGCTAGACCAAGGTATAATTGCGACAATTAAAAGATACTACGTAAAACTAACATTCTAACACGTTTTGGACAAACTGAATGATGAAACACTAACAGTCATTAATGTGTGGAAGAAATTCTCAATTATGGATTGTATCAATCAAGTTCGATTAGCGTTAATTGAATTAAAACCAGCAACTTTAAATGCGTGTTGGAAAGCGGTTTGGCCACAATGTGTAAAAAACAAAGATCCCATCATCCCTAATACGACCGAATTTCCCAACATCATTACAATGGCACACAAAATTGGTGGAGAAGGATTCGATGATCTATCGTTTGAAGATATTGATGAATTGTTAACCGACAAAGCCCTAAGCGAAGATGAAATATTAGAGGTTGTCCTTGGGACTCCTTATCCCACAGAACGTAGTGATAATGAAGAAAATGATTCTGTTCTAAATGCAGATTTAATAAAAGAAGGTCTGGAACTGGCCAGAAAATTAGGTAATCATTTTGTCAAACATGACCCTAATGAAGAACGCGCTGGGCAGTTTCAACGTGAACTGAAGTTGTTGACAGCCTCTTACAGAGAATTATATAACGGCCTAACCAAAACACGAACACAACGATTAATAACTGAATTCGTTCGTAAAAACCGGTGAAACATCAGCACCAGAGGAGACTCGTGCTGATTTTTCTCAAGAGATCACAGAAAGAATTTCATAATAGAGGAAGAAGACCATGTCCACAACATTTCTAGTGATATTCCAGTCGTACACAAACGTATGCGCCGTTTATTATCAGAAAGTGAAAATGAATAAAATCTTGTTATGTGTAAAACAGGTTTTTTTTGTTCATGAAGAATTTTTTTCATTTCATATGCATACAAATTTACTTTAATACATTTTCATTACATATTATTACATGTGTATTTTGTTGAAATAAAATAATAAGCTTAAAACGAATATTTTTATGTGTTTTTTACACGAATTTTTTTTACATGTATTTTTCAGGAACGCATCTATTGTGTAAAAACAGAATTAGGTGTACTGTTACTGTATTTGGTTTTTAGGAGCATTAGCAACTAAGGCCATATTGCTCCGAGGGTATGAGGTGGTTATTCCCTGACCTTTCCGCATCCTCCATATTTGGTGGTCACGGGCTCGAACCCCGGTCTAATCAAGAAGCGTGTGCTATGCACTGCCGCTCCTGCCCACCTGGCTATGGAGGCACCTGGACAGGGAGGTGATAACCCGTTGTACAAGACAATGGTCAGGCCACACTTTGAGTTCTGTCTACAGGTCTGGAGGCCTCATTTTAGGAAGGATGTAGAGTTGCTAGAATGAGTACAAAGAAGGGTAACAAGATTGGTGAGGGGAACAAATGGGTGCTCTTACCAAGAAAGGCTTAAGTTCTGCAAATTGCAGTGCATGAGAGTAGGCAAATGTGAGGTGATCTGATTGAGGTGTATAAGGCCTTGAATGGGTTGAGCAAGCTGAATGTTGATCAGATTCTTCCTCTTGCTCAGATTAAGAACCTGAGGGGGCATAGATTGAATTTGAGGAAAGACAGTTGTAGAATAGGTTTGTGGAAATTTGCCTTTAGCCAGTTGGTAGTTGATTTGTGGAACAGACTTCCATCTCTTGTTGTGGAAGTTGATAGCCTAAATAATTTAAGGCTGAGCTGGACAGGCATTTGGAATGAATGGAGGGGTGAAGAAATGGGAGGGTTATTTTATTTTATTTTATTTTTTTTGGCTGATGCTGCATAAGCTTGCTTTCTTGCATAGTATGCCTCTACTAATGCTAATTCTTTCTCAGGCTGCTTACAAGGGGACATAAATTCTAATTGAGGAAGGATGATTAGATGCATGGAGATCAGATAGATGTGCAGAGCAGATGTGTGGAGATTTGCCTCAACCAGCAGATGGTTGATTGTTGGAATAAACTTGCATCTGGAATTGTGGAAGTGGGCAGTTTTCAATAAATTCAAGGAAGAACTAGACAAATTATTGGAAGGGATGAACATGTGATGTGAGAGTTTTTTTTTTTTTTTTTTTAATTTGCTGATGCTTTATAAGGTTGCTTGCTTTCTTGCAGCATATGCTACTACTACTACTACTACTACTAATAATAATAATGAAAATTTTCCAACTAATACTTCAGTCCAGTAATTTTTTAGTCTCACCTTGTTTACCTGCAAAAGGGTATATACATGAGCTGTACGATGAAGACATTTTTAAAAAGGATATTTCTGTTTACTAATTAGATATTAAAAAAATAAACTCACTGTTCTTGTGGTGAGTGGCAGTGATTAGCTGTTCTACTGACAGTGGAGGTTAGGTGTCTGGTTTGGTTGGGTGAGGCACAGGTGGCAATGGACCCTGATATTTAGGAAAGAAAAAATAGTCAGTACATATTAAATATCTAACCAAATATGATCAATGGCACTACAAACATGAAAAATATAGCAACAGTTTTATTAATTGTCTAGAAGAGGTATGTTTAAAAGAAAAAAAGAATTTAATAAGGATTAGAATTCTCTTTTAAAATTATTAAATGCATTAATTTTGAAATAAATTCATTATTGTTTAAATTTATTTAAAAATTAGAAATTGTTTCTTCTGTGTAATTAAGAGAATTATTTTAATTTATGCTCCATTTCAGATTCCCTATTTTAAAAAATTAGTTGCAGAAACAGTAACCATGGTCCATATTATCAACTAGAAATAATTTTTCAGTTTACCAAGAATAAAAGAAAAAGAATATTTTTTATTTCAATATTGTTAGATTATCCTTGTTATTAAAATAACATGATAATTATAGTGAAAACTAAAACAATACTTATGTAAGTTCTGCTAACTGTAAAATTCAATTTTTTTCTTTTTAGTGTTTGAAATTTTGTTTTATAAATTAATTAAAATATAGATTATTTAATGGACCAAATCAATCCACTTTGTTGGCTGTGGAGCTGTAAATGGTACACAAATTTATGGCAGATCCTCTATCTTGGACATCAGTATGCATCAAATTTGAAACTTTTTATTAGATTGGCAGAGACAGAGTCCTTCAGTTGCCACAGTTAATTTTACTAGAGAGAAAATCCTATTGCAGAGGCATACTTCTGTTTCTATTGTAAAAAAATTCCCATTTATTTGAGTACCTTGAAGAATGAATATCTCATAACATTGTTAGGTTATATTTATCCTTAACTTATACTGCACCAGGAAGAATATGGCAACTGCTTCATCCTAACCCTACTACAGGGGTTAGGATGCACTAGGGGAAGAAACCATTACAGACAAGGGGTGATTCCAGAGAGAAGCTAAAGGGATTCCTCTCTCAATCAAAATAACATAGATTTTTTACTGTTAAATATGATGATTAAAACTTAATGATTCCATGATAAACTGCTTTAGCCCCTTCACCTTTAGAAAATTCTGGGACTTCCCTGACTACAGATGATTAACAAAAAAAAAAAAAGCACAATGACTTTGGGATAGCTTCTCACTGAACTTCAATTATATGAGATTAGCAGTGAGGCTATAGCTATATCATTTAGAATTAAATGAAATCAGGATGAATAGATTATATGCAAAGTAATAGTAATGTTATGTTACTTAGTATTTCTAGTGCAAGTGCTGAGAGATTTAGGTACATCATAATTGTGTGAGTGTGTGTGTGTGTGTGTGTGTGCGTGCGCGCGCGTGTGTGTGTGCATGCGTGTGAGAGAGAGAGACTATTAATCTAGCTGGAGTTCATGTTTTTTGTTACTGGACAACATGATGCTTTTGAATGTTCTACCACACCTGAACATCAGAAGCTACCCCAATGTCATTCATCTTTCTGCTTTCTTTTCTGTTTTTCTAAATGTCATTCATCTTTCTGTTTTCTTTTCTGTTTTTCTAATTGTCATTCATCTTTCTGCTTTCTTTTCTGTTTTTCTAATTGTCCACAGTGCTCCAATCCATGAGAAAAGTCATACAATAGGAGTAGGACAAAATGCTTGAATAATGGTGTATTTAGGTGGACCACCCTGTTAAATACACATATTTTTAGCAGCCATAAAAATAATGTCACAGGGGCTCTAAAGCAACTGTGCCACTGCACCTTGGTAAATTCAGCCTTGCATGCCTGTCATATTAATTCCTCAGTGTAATTTAAGCTAGAAATAAATTTTCTTTTTATATTATGATAACTACCAGTGAAAAGTGAAGTTTACAACTGGTATACCAGAATGCTGACAATGAACAGTGCTTTTTTGTGTGTGTGTGTGTGTGTGTGTGTGTGTGTGTGTGTGTGTGTGTGTGTGTGTGTGTGTGTGTGTGTGTGTGTGGCAGTATGGATTTGGGCAGTATACTAGTGGTCACATATGCTACCCAAGACAGCTTGTTTTTTTAAAATTATAGTATCTGTTTGTTTTTAATTATGATCACATAATACCTTAGATACAGTGTGAATTCTAATATTATCCACAATATTTTATTATCATCCTTTAGTCCAAGGTTTTTTTAACATAATTTTAAGCAATGCAAATTGAATAATAATTTACAGCTCTTCTTTACATTCCTCTACCTTGAATGAAGTGCTTATAATGACTGTTTAAACTAATAACAATTATCTCAAAAACAAATGCTAATTATTTCAAGATTTAATAATTTTTTCTTCTGAATTAACAGTTTTTTATTTTCAATTTTTGTCATGCAATATGAAGTAACATGCTAAGGTGAAAATGATATTAACAGAAAAATGTATATGAATCTATCTTAGTAAGATTTATATCATAAAATTTCTAAAGGGACAAATGAGTGGTACCAAACCAAGTACAACAAATTAACCTAAATATCCAACACTGACTGATCAAAAGATCATCACTAAAAACTTGAAAAATATTTGATAACACATAGTGATATAGTTATATCCAAATATTGTCAACTAAAGCTGCTCTGACACTTATTTCCATAATTTCAAAGATATTAAAAGGATATGGCCTTTCAACAGTATTTTGGAAATGGCAATAACAAATGCTCATAATGCGAATCAAGAAAATAGTAGAGATTTTTCTGAAATGATGCAGTAGAAGACAGAATGAGCAAGCTGGACTTTCAGAGAAATAAAAGCATAAGAAAGATGAAGGTCATCTGAATCATGCATTGAAAGGTTCTGTGCCCATTCTAAAAAAGAAAGAAAGGAAGAAAGAAAAGAAAGTGAGAAAGAAGGGTTTCTCTTACCACGCTAGGAGGTCTCCATCCACAGCCAGGTAATGGTAAACCATCAGGACCAAGAGGGCAAGGTGCATCTAAACCAGGGACACCCTACACAAAGGATGAAATGGAGCATCATTCGATAGTATTTTCTGTGTAGTATGTGTTTTTTATGTTTCGCTTTGTAAGGGAAATATTTTCATTAAATACAGATTTTTTAGTTCCTTTCGAAATATTTCAAGTACATTTGTTTGATTCATGAGTGACAATAATTTTTTAAACAATATATAAGCAGTTTTCAAATATTTCAAAATGAAATACCAGTAAAATTATAGCACATTTGCCTCATGTTTTCAGTTTAACTACAGACCAGCTAAACATAGACTGACTAAACTCAACAGTAATCTTTAAGAGACAGTTACAAAGGGATGATATATTCTAAGATCTAAGTAACCAAAATTTATCTGAATTTTTATATTATTAAGTCAACCTTAATTATATATAATCCATATTGGAATTAAAAAAAAAAAGAAAAGAAAAAAAAAAAAAGAAAATCCACATTGCAATAAGAAATTTTTATATTATGGAACAAAGGCATTGTGCAAGACTGGTTTCTGGCCCAATCTATAAGCCTGATAAGCAAAAAACGTACCAAGGAACACTTAGGCATTGCTAGCTTTTTAATCCCTCTGTGATTTATTTTTTACCATTTAATAAAGAATCAGTAAATTAGATAAAGAGAGAAAGCATTTATAATGATCTATAAAACACACCAGTGCTTTTTGTCTGCAAAAATGATTATACTTTTGCAAAATTCTAAATTTTAACCATATAAATAAATTACTCCTTTATCTTCATTTTTGTGAACATATTTTATCTGCTGATTTGGTGGGAAAATTTAATACCTCTTAGGCAATAAATAGTGTTTCAAGAAGTTATAAGAGGGTATGATAAAAAAAAAAATAAAATAACTTTTTTTTTTTTTTTTTTTGGTTGTATCTGTAAGTAAACTGCTCACTTTACATACAGTAAAGATTTCTGTGACTGTAAATTGTATCATAGAAGAGTTAATGTTTACACCTGTAGTTTACACTTCTTATGATTCCATCTAAGATGTACCATTATCACATAATCATGCTATACCATTTTGGTTACAAATGTTTTATTATTCATTTTTATAATTATATAATTAATTATAAAATATATAATTATAATTATATATATATGATGACTATGTTTCAAAGTAGAAAATGCAAGATCAAACCCAATAATGCTTTTGTAATCTCAAAACTTCATGTCACATGTAATTCTCAATACTGAACAAAAAACAAAAAAATAAGTTTTTTTTGTTTAAAAATAAAAAATAAAAAAACAAACAATAAAAAAAAACATACATACTATACAAACTAGAGCACTGTGTGATTTAGGGGGCAAGTTACTGTGAGTATGAATTAGGGGACAATTAGCGCTATGGATAAAGTGATGATTGCCTGACAGAAGAGAGATGTTATAAATGAGCACTAGTGGAGTTCCTCAGGGTTTATTGCTGAGTCTCCTTTCTGTTTACAGTATTTATTAATAATTTCTACTGATGAGGCATATCAAGCTTGCTAACTTTACAAATCTAAGGTTGTGGATAATACAAAGTTAGACAGGAATCAAGGCATGGCAGCAAGACCTAGAAAAATTACGCACATGGGCAAAGAATTCGCAAATGAGTTTTAACATTAGTAAATGCAAGATACTGCATGTAGGTAGCATTAATCCCCCTGAATTGGCTCAAACATTATACTGCTATATATTTATACTTAATATAAACAATCTGAAAAACTAAATTTATGTTTATATTTAATTGTTGATGGCCAGCAGTGTTTTATTATTATTTTTCCTTCTTTTATTGTCTGAATATTACAACCATCAGCGATTCCAATTATGAAATTTGTTTTCTAGGTCAAGACATCAATGGTTAGGCTGCATCTTGAGTACTGCACATAGTTCAGGAAGGCTCACTTTAAGAAAGATGTGGATCACATGCAGTGCCGTACTTAGCTACGGGTGAACCGGGCGGTTGCCCGGGGCTGGGTATGTAGGGGGGCCCGATTTCCAATGATATTTTAATTTTTTTAAATGTGAAAAAAAAAAAAAAAAGAGGAGGTTGTTTCTATTAAGAAACAACCATTACAAGAAATTAAAAGAATTTAGGAAGTTAAAAGAAACTAATTTTTGCCTATTTTTGTTATTTAAACCTAGTTTTAATTCAACAAAAATCCACAATAATGCAGATGCACATTTAAAACTGTTTGCTTTCATTTAAACACTATCCCATTGATGCTAATGACCGCGTGAATATACTTGGAAAAAAAGGATGCCATTTTCTGCTTTTGCTTCAAATTATTTTGTCATGCAAATATTCTTTTGAAAACTATTGAAATCTCTATGAGAAACAAAATGGAAAGGCAAGATAAAAGCTGTTGAAGCAGTATGATATCAGTTATGGGATTATTACAAACAGGGCCAGATTAAGGATGAAATAAGCCCCCAGCCATATTTAAATTTGAGGCCCATTTGGTATGAAATAATTCCTTGATAAAAACTTAAACTAAGAGGTCAAAAATGTTTTGTTTTTTGACTTGAAAAATAAAGTAATAATAAAAACAATTTTAATAGAAACTTTTAACTTATTTATTATTATTATTAAAAATTTTTATCACTACTTTAGAAAATATTTACACTGAAAATGAGGCCCCTCTTCGGGTGAAGCCCTCGGCCATGGCCGGTTTGGCCGTAGCGTTCACGCGGCCCTGATTACAACCGCATTAAATGAAATCAAGGAACAGGCCAAAGGAAAAAATGGAAACTTGCAGCCTCAAATACAAGGTTTATTAACAGAAATGATGTCTTTTTAAATTTATTATGAATGTAGTTTTTGGTATGAAATACTGAGTGTAAGTAAAGCCATTTCAAGTAGCACAATTGATGTGAACACTGCAATTATATTGATAGAAGGTGCTCTTAGTTAACTAAATGAATTTAGAGCATCAGGATTTAAATTGTGTGTGGATAAAGCTATAGACATTGCAACTGAATTGGAAGTACCGTCAGTGTTACCAGAAGTGGGAGTTTCCAGAAAAAAGCACAAATTTACCTGTGAAACCATCAGATGAATGCTCGATTGATCCAACCAAAAGGTTTGAAACGGAATTTTTTAATATAATGATCAATGTAGCTATCATTAACTTACAAGAATGATTTGATCAGATGAATGAAATATTCTCGGCTTTTCATCTTATTCTAAAATCAGAAAACTTCATGAATATATTTAAAAGTGCAATAGAAACGAAATGTCAACACCTTGAAAGAATTCTGACTGGCGAAGACAGGAGCAAAGCCTTCGATGCCAAAGAGTTACTTCAAGAAATCTAATCTTTGCAGAATGGTTTAAAAGGAAAAAAAATTGGTTACTTAGAATTATTGAAAAAAAAAAAAGTTGAATTATATCTAAACATCACCATTTCTCTTCGGAATCATTAACATGGGCAATTACGGCTGCATCTGGAGAGAGTTTTTCAAGACTCAAAATGATAAAAACATGTTCATGAGCAACAATTGGCCAAGAAAGAATTAATGATTGGCCATTATGTCAATAGAACAATATGTACTAAAAGATAACTTTATAGACAATTTTATATCAAGTAAATATCGTAAGGTAATGATGTGAAAACTTTTAAATTTATATAAATGTACTAGTTGTTAAAGTTTAAATAAATAATTATGATTTGAATAATTTTTGAGTTTTTAGTTTATTTTTCAATTCTACGAATTCCACCTTTAATTTTTGTGAGGATGGGGGGGTCCAAATGAATATTTCGCCCAAGGCCGACAGAAGTCTAGGTACGGCACTGATCTCTTGGAATGGAAACAGAGAAGAGCAATCAGATCAGTCAAGAACACAAAGGGGTGCCCTTACCACAAAAGAATTTGGTTATGCAAATGGCAGTGCTTGGAAACTAGGCACTTGTGGGGAGACCTCATCAAAGTGTTTAAGACTTTTCATGAATTGAATAAATCTAATGATGGTACTCTTACTCTTTCTCAGATAACACACACACACACAATATAAACTTAAATTGAAAAAGGATGGCTGCAGGATAGATGTGTGCAAATTTGCTTTCAAGTGAAGAGAGAAACTGATTGTTTGAAAAAACTACCATCTGACATTGTGGAAGTGAGTAATTTGAATAAATTTAGTCTTTTGTGGTTCAATGTTGCATCCATGTCAGCATTTCTGATTATGGAATTTGTTTTCCTGCTGTGTGGCCAATACAGTGCAATTACTGTACTGCCATCTATTTACATTTCATATAAACAAGCAGAAAAGCCAAACCAGGTTTAATGATGTTTATTATTCAATTTTTGACTTCAGATGGCATTTTTTTAGCCTTCTTTCAGTCTGATGTCAAGGTGCTGCGAACATCGGCCTCAGCTGGATTTCATTATTCTTCTCTTTCTTGGTGATTCCTTTCTCTCTCTCTCTCTCAGGGTAGCTCAGGAATTTTTTTGGCTGGTGCAGCATAAGCCTCAGGCTTCCTTGCACCACATGGCTAATAATAATAATAATTTTTAATTATGAAATTTGTTTTTTTTTAGTATTAGTATTAGTAATGGCCATATGGTGCAAGGAAGCCTAAGGCTTGTGCTGCACCAGCCAAAAAAAAAAAAAGAATAAAATAATAATAATAATAATAATAATAATAATAATAAATAAATAATAAAAGAAAAGGAAATACACAACCTATGCATTTCCCTACTGTAGATAACTATCCAGCTGGTCATTGAATTTCCCCAAACTATCAGCCTCTACTATCCATGTAGGTAACTTATTCCAGTTATTTATAACTCGCTGGCTAAAATAAAACGTCCTGCAATTCAGTCAAAACATCCCCCCCCCTCCTAACTTGAATTTATGGCTCCTAATTTTAGAATAATTTATAACCACGAAAATTTTGTCCTCATTCATTTTACTTTTGCCTAGGAGCCTTAAACATCTCAATCAGGTCTCCTCTAAGGTACCTAGTTTCCAAGCTCTGCAACCCATATATTCAGTCTTTCCTCATATGGATGTTTGCCAATCTCACCTGGTGAGTTACCTGTCTTTGGACCCTTTCAAGTAGCTCAATGTCTTTTTTAGGTGCGGTCTCCATACTCGAACATGGTATTCAAATTGTGGTCTAACAATAGCATTAGCATTAGCATTAGCATTAGCATTAGTAGAGGCATTTGATGCAAGAAAGCAAGCTTATGCAGCATCAGCCAAAAAAAAAAAAAAAAAACCCACTTCCACTTCACCCCTCTGTTCGTTCAAAATACCTGTCCAGCTGAGCCTTAAACTTATTTAGGCTATCAACCTCCACCACAAGGGATGGAAGTCTGTTCCACCAACCAACCACCCGCTGGCTAAAGGCAAATTTCCGCACGTCTATCCTACATCTGTCTTTCCTCAATTTGAATTTATGCCCTCTCAGGTGATTTTTCTGAGCTAGAGGAAGAATCCCATCAGCATTGAGCATGCTTAAACCATTCAAGGCTTTATACACCTCTATCAGATCACCTCGCTGGTGCCTAGTCTCCAGACACTGTAATTTGCAAAACTTAAGCCTTTCTTCGTAAGAGCACCCCTTTGTTCCATTCACTAATCTTGTTGCCCTTCTCTGTACTCGTTCCAGCAGCTCTACATCCTTCTTGAAATGAGGTCTCCAGACCTGTATACAGTACTCCAGGTGTGGCCTGACCATCGCCTTATACAATGGAATAATCACCTCCTTATCCCTGCTGGAAAAATTCCTGTATATCATTGACAATACTCCATGAGCTACTCTTGCAGCCCGTCTGCACTGCACAGAGAACTTCATATCTGCCTGCACAACCACCCCCAAGTCTCTTTCATTCTCTACCACTGTCAGTGTAGTACCACAGAGTTGATACGTTGCTCTGGGGTTGCTGTTTCCCATGTGTAGTACGTTACATTTATCAATGTTAAACTTCATTTGCTACCTCTCAGCCCATCTGCTCAACCTTTCCAGATCCTGTTGCAGCAGCATAGTGTCAGTAGTGTCCTTGACAACCCTGCCAACCTTTGTATCGTCTGCAAACTTGGACATTAAGCCCGATATACCATCATCAGTATCATTTATAAATACAGAAAACAATAATGGACCCAACACTGAGCCCTGAGGGACTCCACTAATAACATCAGTCCACGATGAGCAGTGTCCATTGATTACCACTCTCTGTCTTCTCCCCATCAACCACCCCTTTATCCATAGCAGCAATTTGCCTCCAATGTCACACTGCTCCAATTTGTGTAGCAGTCTTCCATGTGCAACAGTATCAAAAGCCTTTCTAAGATCCAAGTATATAATATCAAAGTTATTCCCTGCATCCAGTTCTTTTGTGACTGCATCATAGTATCCAATCAAGTTGGTCAGGCAAGACTTCCCCTTAACAAAACCATGCTGTGTCTGAGCTATAACTGAAGTCTTGTCTAAATGATCCTGCAGTGCTTCTTTAACCAGTGCCTCCATTAAGTTTCCTGGAACAGAAGTTAAGCTCACAGGTCTATAATTACTTGTGTCAGCCTTTGATCCTCCTTTGTGAATTGGGGTCACATTT
The DNA here is from genome assembly GCF_048544385.1 of Mastigoproctus giganteus. Classification (NCBI taxonomy): domain Eukaryota; kingdom Metazoa; phylum Arthropoda; class Arachnida; order Uropygi; family Thelyphonidae; genus Mastigoproctus; species Mastigoproctus giganteus. The sequence goes on along the minus strand of NC_143581.1, from coordinate 229,234,133 downwards.
GCACATTTCCAGTCTATGGGTACCTCCCCTGAGTCCAAGGAAGCTCTCATAATTATGGCTAAGGGTTTGCTTACTTCCTTTGCTGCCTCCTTTAATATAACTGGATAGATCCCATCCACCCCGGGTGCCTTTCTTGTTTTTATCTTCAACAGTTTCTCCTCCACTTTACTCCCAGTTATTTCAAGATTCTGTAGCTTACTGCTAGAGTTGCGTACACCTCTGGCATTCCCCTCGCTGAATAACTCCTCATGTGTGAATGTCAATGCAAAATATTCATTTAGTTTGTTAGCTACCTGAGCAGGATCATCAACAATTGACCCATCAATATCAAGTGGACCAATCTGATTCATCCCCTTCCTTCTAGAATTTACATAAGTAAAGAACTCTTTGCTGTTTTTCTTTGCATCCCTTGCCAAGGATTTCTCGTAATCTGCCTTCGCCTGCCTAAATAGCCTTGTATGGGATTATGATGTCCTTATCTCTACTAGCAAATGTCTGATAAATCATCAATAGGACACCATGGGCCTTCCTTGCAACCAGAGGTGGATTTAACGGCGGGTGCACCGGGCCCGCACCCTGGGCCCCGACTTCTGAAGGGCCCACGCAAAACCCCAACTTTATATGCAAAACACCAACAAATTAGTTGAACTAATATGTTCAACTATTAGTTCAAAACTTTGTGATTATTATTATGCTATTATTAATTATATTATACATATATTATATTCAAATTTTATTGGAAATAAAACATTAATAGTACATAATATTTTTTATTTATTTAAAAAAATGGTTAACATGTATTTTTATTTTCCCTGTCTCTCTCTTTTTTTTTAAGAGGCCCAATATTTTCTTCTGCGCCCGGGGCCTCAACCGACCTTAATCCACTACTGCTTGCAACCTGTCTTCTACAATACTTGGAGAGCTTCATTTCTGACCATATCGTAGCTCCCAAGTCCCTTTCTTCCACTACTGACTTTAGTTCAACTCCACCAAGTGCATAAGTTAATTTAGGGTTACTGTTCCACAGGTGTAAGACCCTGAACTTTGCTGGATTAAAGCAAAGCTGCCACTTTTCTGACCATCCTTGAAGTCAATCTAGGTTTACCACTGTATTGGCTCAAATATTGTACTGCCATCTATTTATACTTAATATAAACAATCTGAAAAACTAAATTTATGTTTATATTTAATTGTTGATGGCTGGCAGTGTTTTATTATTTTTCCCCCCTTCTTTTATTGTCTGAATATGACGACCATCAATGATATTCCAATTATGAAATTTGTTTTCCTTGTATGCTGGCTCAAAAATTACTCTACTGTCATCCATTTATACCTCATACAAACAATCTGAAAAAATTGAATCAATGTTTATATTTAACTGTTAATGGCAAGTAATTCTTTTTTTTTTTTTTTTTTTTCGTTTTGTTTTCCTGAAGTCTGACATGGAAACCAGTGTGACTGTTCACTTTTCTGATTATAAAATTGTTTTCCTGCTGCACTGCTATCCATTTTTTTTTTTTTTTTTCATATAAATGAGCTGAAAAATGAAGTAAATGTTTATATTCAATTATTAATGGCAGGCAGCATTTTTTTTTATTATTTTTAAAGAGTCACAACATAACTTATACTCTGTGTAGAGTGAAGTATTTAGACATGCCATCAAGACCTTGTGAAGGCCTTTCTGAAGAAATTGAGGGGGGGGCGGAGAGAAGGAAACTCTCACAATTGCGATGGTTTCAGTTTCACTAAAATGAACAGGTTTTCTGGAGTTATTTTCAACATGGAAATGAATGAAAAAAATTATATAAAGAAATACTGGTCTGAAGAATAGACAGAGAGAGAGAATTCAATTTTTCAAGAATGTATTTAGCAGGAAGAGATTTCTGCATATATCTTAAATGTATCTCTACCCATATATTATTATTTATAACAAAAGGAATTCAAAGCAATGGGCACAAAGTTGCACATTTTTTTAGGCTGTGCCTAAAAAAATGTGCAACTTGTGAAATGTTTGCAGAACTTTCTGGAACAGGACATAATCCAGCGAAAGAGAATGTAAGAGTTTGAAGAAATTAAGCGCCAACTGTTGGGTGTTCTGTTGGGTGTTTATGAGAGTTTGAAGAATAAGGTAGATGCAATCAAAGGAATTAAAATGGAGTGGTCCCCATCAAGCTCTCGACTGTCCAACTCAATGCCAGGGCTCACTCTGGTGCATCAGTCAAAACAGCAGCAATCTTTAAGGCACAATGCACTGATCCCACATGAGCTAGTTACTGTCACTGCCTGTTTCTCCTGACTCTACTGTCAGGGGAAACGGGCAATGTGTGCAAGAAGCATAAGTGAAATAGGACCAGGGTATGTCTGCCAGGGGAAAAAGTACATGATGTAAGGCAGATACAATCTTTTAAGGGCACAAAAGGTGATATTGTTGTACACAATAGCACTAATGGTATTAAGAGCAAGAAACTGCTTCCCTGAGTCCAAAGAAGCTCTCATAATTATGGCTAAGGCTGTGCTTACTTCCTTTGTTGCCTCCTTTAATATAACTGGATAGATCCCATCCACCCCGGGTGCCTTTTTTATGTTATTAGAGTTATTACAAAATCATCTAGCATACTGCCAGAGTTTAATTCACCTCTGGTATTCCCCTCCCTGAATAACTCCTCATGTGTGAATGTAGATGCAAAATACCCATTTAGTTTGTTAGCCACCTGAGCAGGATTATCAACAGTTGAACCATCAATATCCAGTGGACCAATCTGATTCATCCCTTTCCTTCTAGAGTTTACATAGGTAAAGAACTCTTTGCATCCTTTGCCTGCCTAATCTCCTTTGTGACTTGGTTATAGACCAGCTTATATCTATCATAGGCTTTCATGTCACCCATTAATTTATATGTATCCCATGCATTTTTCTTCTCTGCCATATGTCTCATTAGTTCATCTAACATCCATTTAGGCCTAAACTTTGAACAATATTTCTTAGTTGGTATGTAAAGCCTAGTAGCTTCAAAGATAAATTCTCTTAATGCTTCCCATTTCGAATTTGTTGTTGATAATATCATCAGTTGGTCACAACGTATAGAATTTAAATACCGTCTTAGATCACCATAGTCACCTTTACAAAAGCAAAAACCCTTCCCTTTACCCCTGAAGGTAGTTACCTCTTTGAGTAAATCCCACTTCAGCACACTGCGATCACTGTCACCTAGTGGTTCCTTTATCTGCAGATTCTTAATGCATGAAGAATCACTACTGATAATCAAATCAAGAGTATTACTCCCACTGGTTGCCTCTCGAAAATGCTGCTGTAGAAATCAATCATCGAATAAATCTACAAGCCTTGCTAGTGTGTGAATGACCAGCCCCAAAAGTTCCAGTCAATATCTGGGAAATTAAAACTTCCCCATTATAAGACAATCTGGTTTACTGGCCCACTCTATTTCTCTCTGTACAGCTGTTCATTATACTCATCAGAGTCATTAGGCCTATAGCACACTCCTACTCTCAATTTTGCTTTCCCAGTGCTTATGTCACACCAAACAGACTCATCATTGCATTGTCCACCAACATCAATTGGATGCACTTCCTTAGATTTTATGTGTTTCTTAACTAACAGCATAACCCCTCCTCCCTTCCTGTCCTGTCTATCCTTTCTGTACACATTGTACTCCCCAAATTCCAATTCTGTACTGCTTATGTTTTTGTCACACCACGTGTCTGATATCCCAATAATATCTGCCTTTGATGTCTTGACTAGCACTTCAAGCTCATCGAATTTATTTACTATACTCCTAGCATTGGTGTACATGCAAGTATACATGCACCTGTTTCTACTCTTAGTTACCCTAAAACAGCCCATGTATTTACTTGATCCACTATGACTCCCAGCAGTCCTGGAAATCCCCACTGCCTTGCTTTCCAGGCTGCTGCTCAATTGCATTTCAATAGAAGTAGTGCAAGAATCACTTTTACCTCTGCTAGCGGCTACCGTTAATCTATTAGTCCTTGTATCCCCCCAAGCTAGCAGTTTTCCGACCCACCTAACTCTGCCTCGATAGCATCAGCAAATATTCTTGCACCCTTTCTATTTAAGTATATCCCATCCCTGTAGAAGCAGTCTCTCCTGTTAACAAGCACAGACCAGGCTGAGAAAAATTCTAGCCCCTTGGGCCTTGCACAATCTCTGTAGGGCCGAATTGATCGACAAGGCTCTCATCATATACTCCCTCCTGTCGTGTCTGGGCAGAATTGCAGACATGATTGGACTCCCTTTATAAATTACAGCTGTGAGTTACAGGCTCCGAAAAAGCGATAAGTGTTTGCCTTTTTATTTACATAATTGTTATTTTATATTGTACTTAATACGTAGTCTTATAGTTATAGTTACGCTGGTTGTTTTTATTTTAATTTAGATAAAAGGTTTTTGTGGATTTCTACGTAATATACATAAAACTGTTATTTCGTTCGAATCTTGCAGCAATTGTTTTTGTATATAGTGGTAGGGAATTCAAATTTTTAATTGAGGTAGCTAGGTAGCTCTAACGCATAATTATATAGAGTAATACGCTTCACTGTTTCTATTACATAGCGTAGTACTGACATTTAATTAATTTAATTTATTGATTTTATTAATTTAAAATAGCATGCCCCAAACTAGAGCAGCAAAGCAACAGGCACAAAGTGGCAGGAGTGCTGTGACTCGGGGGAGAACTGAGGGGAGCGATTCTCCAACGCATCACAGCCTAAAAAAATGTGCAACTTGTGAAATATTTGCTGAACTCTCTGGAACGGAACATGATATTGCCATGGGGGATGTCTTTGTGTGTGCTCGATGTAAGGAAATCAGGCGACAACTCAGCGTTGTTATGGGCCTATATGAGAATTTGAAGGACGGGGTGGATGCCCTCGAAAGATCTTAATTGAGGGGCCCATCAAGCTCTCAGCTGCCCACATCAACACCAGAGCTTGCACTTGGTCATCACACAACAAAGCGGCAACCCCCAAGGCAGAATGCGCTGGTCCCACAGGAACTAGTAGTTGTTGGTGACTCTATTGTCAGGGAAACGGGAAACATGCTTTGTAAAAAGGATAGGTGGAACAGGACCAGGGTATGTCTGCCAGGGGCAAAGGTTGATGATGTTGTAGAGCGGATATCATCTTTTAAGGGCACAAAAAGTGATATAGTTGTACACGTTGGCACTAATGATATTAAGAGTAGGAGACCGTCAGAATTACTTAACAAGTACAGGTCACTGTTGAACAAAAGCCGAGAATTAGGGTTGAATTTGAAAGTGATTGCAATTCTGCCCAGACACAATAGGAGGGAGTATATGGTGAGAGCCTTGTCAATCAATTCGGCCCTGGAAAGATTGTGCAAGGCTCAAGGGGTAGAATTTTTTTCAGCCTGGACTGTACTTGTTAACAGGAGAGACTGCTTCTACAGGGATGGGATACACTTAAATAGAAAGGGGGCAAGAATATTTGCTGATGCTATCGAGGCAGTGTTAGGTGGGTCGGAAAACTGATAGCTTGGGGGGATACAAGGACTAATAGTTTAACAGTAGCCGTAGGCAGAGGTGAAGGTGATTCTTGCACAACTTCTATTAGAATAAGTAGCGACCTGGAGCGAGGGGTTTGGGGGTTTCAGGGATGGATGGCAGTCATCCTGAAATAGGTGGGTATATGGGATGTGTTAGGGTAACTAGAAATAGGAATGGGAGCATGTATACCAATGCTAGAAGTATAGTAAATACATTTGATGAATTTGAAGTGTTGGTCAAGACATCAAAGGTGGATATTGTTGGGATAGCAGAGACATGGTGTCACACAGATATAAGGAATGCAGAACTGTCTATCCTTTCTGTACACATTGTACAGAAAGGATAGACAGGATAGAAAGGGAGGAGGTGTTATGCTGTTAATTAAGAAAAACATAAAATCAAAAGAAGTGCACCCAGTTGATATAGATGAACATTGCACTGTTGAGTCAGTTTGGTGTGACATAAGCACGGCGAAAGCAAAAATAAGAGTAGGAGTGTGTTATAGGCCTAATGACTCGAATGAGTACAATGAAAAATTGTACAGAGAAATAGAGTGGGCCAGTAAATCAGAATGTCTTATAATGGGGGATTTTAACTTCCCAGATATTGACTGTAACTTGTGGGTTGGTCACTCACACACTAGTCAAGACTTTTGTGGATTTATTGGATGATTGTTTTCTGCAGAAGCATGTTCGAGAGGCAACCAGAGAGAGTAATACTCTATATCTGGTTATCAGCAGTGATCATTCGTGTATTAAGAATTTGCAGATAAAGGAACCACTAGGTGGAAGTGATCACAGTGTACTGATGTGGGATTTACTTAAAGATATAATTACCATCAGGGGTAAAGGAAAGGGTTTTTGCTTCAGTAAAGATGAGTACAGTAGTCTCAGAAAGTTTTTAAATTCTGTACAGTGGGATCAACTGACGATGTTACCAACAGTAAATTCTAAGTGGGAAGCAGTCAAGGAATTAATCGTGGATGCTACTAAAAGTTTCATACCTATTAAGAAATATTGTTCAAGGTTTAGGCCTAAATGGTTATCTAATGAACTAATGAGACTCGTAACAGGGAAGAAAAATGCATGGGATGCATATAAATTATTAAGCGACTCAGAAACCTATGGCAGATATAAGCTAGTCTGTAATCAGGTCACAAAGGAGGTTAGGCAGGCGAAGGCAGATTACGAGAAATCCTTGGCAAAAGATGCTAAGAAAAACAGCAAGGATTTCTTTACTTATATAAAGTCTAAAAGGAAGGGGACGAATCTGATTGGTCCACTTGAAATCGATGGTTCCACTGTTGATGATCCTGCTCAGATAGCAAACAAACTGAATGAGTATTTTGCATCTACATTCACTCATCAGGAATTATTAAGGTTTGAAAATGGCAGAAGGTTATCAAATTGTAGCAGGATACTTAATGATTTCGTAATAACTGAGAGAAAAGTGGAGGAGAAATTGTTGAAGTTAAACATAAGAAAAGCACTTGGGGTGGATGGGATCTATCCAGTTATATTAAAGGAGGCGGCAAAGCAACTAAGCAAACCCTTAGCCATAATTATGAGAGCATCCTTGGACTCAGGGGAGGTTCCCACTGACTGGAGATGTGCAAATGTATCCCCAATTCACAAAGGGGGATCGAAGGGTGACACGAGTAATTACAGACCAGTTAGTTTAACTTCTGTTCCGGGTAAAATAATGGAGTCACTGGTTAAAGATGCATTGCAGGATCATCTAGACAAGACTGCAGCAATAATTCAGACACAGCATGGGTTTGTTAAGGGAAAGTCTTGTCTGACAAATTTGATTGGTTATTATGATGTGGTTACAAAGGAACTGGATGCAAAAAGTAATTTTGATATCATATATTTGGATTTCAGCAAAGCTTTTGACACTGTTGCGCATGGAAGACTATTGTACAAATTGGAGCAGAATTGTATTAAGGGTAAGTTGCTAAAATGGATAAAAGGATGATTAAGTGGGAGAAGACAGAGGGTGGTAATCAATGGGTGCTGCGCTTCGTGGACTACTGTTATTAGTGGAGTCCCACAGGGTTCAGTGTTGGGTCCACTGTTGTTTTGTATATTTATCAATGATATTGATGAAGGTATATCAGGCTTAATGTCAAAGTTTGCAGATGATACAAAGGTTAGCAGGGTTGTTAATGATAGTAATGGCAGTGTGCTACTGCAACAGGATCTAGATAATTTGGGCAGATGGGCTAAGAAGTGGCAACTGAAGTTTAACCTTGACAAATGCAAAGTACTGTATATGGGTAGAAGTAACCCCAGAGAAACGTACCAACTGTGTGGTACTACACTTAAGGTGATAGAAAATGAAAAAGACCTGGGAGTAATTGTGCAGGCAGATATGAAGTTTTCTGAGCAATGCAGAAAGGCTGCCAGGGCAGGTCATGGGGTTTTGTCAATGATATATAGGAATTTTGCTAGCAGGGAAAAGGAGGTGATTATCCCTCTGTATAAGGCAATGGTCAGGCCACGCCTTGAGTACTGCGTACAGGTCTGGAGGCCTTATTTTAGGAAGGATGTAGATTTACTTGAGCGTGTACAGAGAAAGCAACAAGATTGGTGAGGGGAGTGAAGGGATGCTCTTACCAAGAGAGCCTTAAGTTCTGCAAACTGCAGTGGCTGAAGACTAGGCACCTGCGCGGTGATCTGATTGAGGTGTATAAGGCCTTGAATGGGTTGAGCACGCTGAATTCTGATGGGATCCTTCCACTTGTTCGGATTATAAACCTAAGAGGGCATAAATTTAAATTAAGGAAAGACAGATGTAGAATAGATGTGCGGAAATTTGCCTTTAGCCAGTGGGTGGTTAATTGCTGGAACAAACTTCCATCTGTCGTTGTGGAAGTTGATAGGTTGAATAAATTTAAGGAGGAACTGGAGAGGCATTTGGAGGGAATGGTGTGATTTTTTTTTTTGGCTGATGCTGCATAAGCTCATACACATGCTTTCTTGCATCACAAACTTCCATCTGTCGTTGTGGAAGTTGATAGGTTGAATAAATTTAAGGAGGAACTGGACAGGCATTTGGAGGGAATGGTGTGATTTTTTTTTTTTTTTTTTTTTGGCTGATGCTGCACAAGCTCATAAACATGCTTTCTTGCATCACATGCCACTACTACTACTACTACACTTTCAAATTCAACCCACCTCACGGCTTTTTTTCAGCATTGACTGCAGTGTCCGTTGATTACCACTCTCTGTCTTCTCCCACTCAACCATCCATTTATCCATAGCAGCAACTTCCCTTTAATTCCATACTGCTCCAATTTGTACAGTAGTCTTCCATGTGCAACAGTATCAAAAGCTTTCCTGAAATCCAAGTATATGATATCAAAATTATTTTTTGCATCCAGCTCCTTTGTGACGACATCATAGTATATAGTATCCAATCAAATTTGTCAGACAAGACTTCCCCGGAATAAACCCATGCTGTGTCTAAACTATAGATGAACCTGGGGTGCTTCTTTAACCAGTGACTCTGTTATTTTTCCTGGAATAGAAGCTAAAGTAACAGGTGTGCAATTACTCGTGTCACCCTTTGCTCCCCCCTTGTGAATTAGGGACACATTTTCACATCTCCCGTCCATGGTGACCTCCCCTGAGTCCAAGGAAGCTTTCATAATTTTGGCTAAGGATTTGCTTACTTCCTTTGCTGACTCCTTTAATATAACTGGATAGATCCCATCCACCTCAGGTGCCTTTCTTATATTCAACTTCAACAATTTCTATTCCATTTTCCTTTCAGTTATTACAAATCCTTTAGTTTCCTGTTAGACTTTGATTATCTTCAGGCATCCCCTTCCCTAAAGAATTACTCATGTGTGAATGTAGATGCAAAATACTCATTCTGTTTGTCATCTATCTTAGCAGGTTTGTCAACAGTTGAACGATCAATATCAAGTGGACCAATCTGATTCTTCCCCTTCCTAGAGTTTACATAAGTAAAGAAATTTTTGCTGTTTTTCTTTGTATGCTTGCCAAAGATTTCTCATAACTTGCCCTTGCTTGCCTAACTTCCTTTGTGACTTGAATACAGAATACAGACTAGCTTATATCTACCATAGTCTTCTGTGTCACCTGATAATTTGTGTATCCGATGCATTTTTCATCTCTGCCACAAGTCTCATTAATTCATCTGTCATCCGTTTAGGCCTAAACTTGGACCTCATTTCTTGGTTGGGATAAAAAACCTAGCAGCTTCCAAGATTACTTCTTTGAATGCTTCCCATTTAAAATTTGCTGTTGGTCACATCATCAGTTGGTCCCATTGTATAGAATTTAAAAACTGTCTGAGACCACTTTGGTCGCGTTTACAAAAGCAAAAACCCTTCCCTTTTCCTCCGATGGTAGTTATGTCTTTAAGTAAATCCCACATCAGCACACTGTGATCACTGCCACCTATAGGTTCCTTTATCTGCAGATTCTTAATGCATGAATCATCACTGCTGATAATCAGATCAAGAGTGTTACTCCCTCTAGTTGCCTCTCAAAATGTTGCAGCAGAGAACAATCGTCCAATAAATCCAGAAAAGCTTTGCTACTGTAGGAGTGAACAACCCACAAGTTCCAGTGAATATCTTGGAAGTTAAAATCTCCCATTATAAAATAATCTGATTTACTGGCCCATATTTCTGTGTACAGTTGTTTATTGTACTCATCAGAGTCATTAGACCTATAACACACTTCTACTTTCAATTTTGCTTTCCCAGTGCTTATGTCACACCAAACTGACTCAACATTGCACTGTCCACCAATATCATGTGGATGAACTTCCTTAGATTTTATGTGTTTCTTTAATAATAGCATAACCCCTCCTTACTTCTTATCGTGTCTATCCTTTCTGTACACATTTATCTGTGTCTGATATCCCAACAATATCTGCCTTTCATGTCTTGACCAGCACCTCAAATTCATCAAATTTATTTACTAAACTGCTAGCATTAGTGTACATGCAAGTATACATGCCCCTGTTCTTACTCTTAGTTATTCTAACACAGCCCGTGTATTTACTTGTTCTATAATGACTGCCAACAGTACTGGAAATCCCCAGCACCTTGCTTTCCAGGCTGCTGCTGAATCCAGTAGAAACAGTGCAAGATTCACTTTTACCTCTGCCTGCGGCTACTGTTAATCTATTAGTCCCTCCCAAGCTAGCAGTTTTCCGACCCACCTAACACTGCCTTGATAGCATTAGCAAATATTCTTGCTCCCTTTCCATTTAAGTGTATCCTATCCCTGTAGAAGCATTCCCTCCTGTTAACAAGCACAGACCAAGCTGAGAAAATTTTTACCCCACGAGCCTTGCACAGTTCTCTCCAGGGTCGAATTTATTGAGAAGGCTATTATCATACACTCCTTCATATCGTGTCTGGGCAGAATTGCAGACACTTTCAAATTTAACCCTAACTCGTGACTTTTTTCAACATTGTAAGTCCACATATCTCCTACTTTTAATGGCATTAGTGCCAACGTGTACAACAATATCACCCTTTGTGCCCTTAAAAGATATCTGCTCTACAACATCATCAACATTTTCCCCTGGCAGACATACCCTGATCTATTTCATCAACAATAACTAGCTCCTGTGGGACCAATGAATTCTGCCCTGATGTTTGCCACTTTGTTACCTGATGTTTGCCACTTTGTTACCTGATGTACAAGAATGAGCTCTGGTGTAGAGTTGGGTAGCTGACAGCTTAATGGGTCCCCCATTTTAATTCCTTTGAGGGCATCTATTCTACTGTTAAAATTCTCATAGACACCCATCAGAATACCGAGTTGGAAACTAATTTCTTGACACCCTCTTCATATGGGAAGCAGTAACCCCAGAGTAATATATCACCTCTGTGGTACACTGACAGTGGTAGAGAATAAAAAGGACCTGGGGGTTATTGCAGGCAGATATTAAGATATTAATAATGATATTAAGAGTAGGAGACCAGCGGAATTACTTAACAAGTACAGGTCACTGTTGAAAAAAAGCCATGAATTAAGGTTGAATTTGAAAGTGTCTGCAATTCTGCCCAGACACGATAGGAGGGAGTATATGATGAGAGCCTTGTCGATCAATTCGGCCCTGGAAAGATTGTGCAAGGCTCAAGGGGTAGAATTTTTTTCAGCCTAGTCTGTACTTGTTAACAGGAGAGACTGCTTCTACAGGGATGGGATAGACTTAAATAGAAAGGGTGCAAGAATATTTGCTGATGCTATCGAGGCAATGTTAGGTGGGTTGGAAAACTGCTAGCTTGGGAGGGGATACAAGGATTAATCGATTAACAGTAGCCACTGGCAGAGGTGAAAGTGATTCTTGCACTGCTTCTATTGGAATGAGCAGCAGCCTGGAAAACAAGATTCAGGGTATTTCAGAGACTGCTGGGAGTTATTGTGATACAAGTAAACACATAGGTTGTGTTAGTGTAGCTAAGAATAGGAACAGGTGCATGTATACTTGCGTGTACACCAATGCTAGAAGTTTGGTAAATAAATTTGATGAATTAGAGGTATTGCTCAAAATATCAAATGCAGATATTGTTGGGATATCAGAGACGTGGTGTCACATAGATATAAGGAATGCAAAACTGGAATTTGGGGAGTATAATGTGTACAGAAAGGATAAGATAGGAAGGATAGTTATGCTATTAGTTAAGAAACACATAAAATCCAAGGAAGTGAAGCCAGTCAACACTGCTGGACAGTGCAGTGTTGCATCAGTTTGGTGTGACATAAGACATTGAGGAGATAAAATTTGAGAGTAGGATTGTTGTAGTAGTAGTAGTAGTGGCATGTAACGCAAGAAAGCAAATGTATGAGATTATGCAGCATCAGCCAAAAAAAAAAAAAAAAAATCACACCATTCCTCCAAATGCCTGTCCAGTTTCCTCCTTAAATTTATTTAGGCTATTAACTTCCACAACGACAGATGGAAGTTTGTTCCAGAAATTAATCACCCGCTGGCTAAAGGCAAATTTCCGCACATCTATTCTACATCTGTCTTTTCTTAATTTGAATTTATGCCCCCTTAGGTTCGTAATCTGAACAAGTGGAAGGATCCCATCAGAATTCAGCGTGCTCAACCCATTCAAGGCTATAGTCCTAATGACTCTGATGAGTATAATAAGAAATTGTACAGGGAATTAGAGTGGGCCAGTAAATCAGAGAGTCTTATAATGGGGGATTTTAATTTCCTAGATATTGACTGGAATTTGTGGGTTGGTCACTCACATACTAGCAAGGCTTTTGTGGATTTATTGGATGATTGTTTTCTACATCAGCATGTTCGGGAGGCAACTTGAGGGAGTAATACTCTTGATTTGATTATCAGTAGTGATTCTTCATGCATTAAGAATCTGCAGATAAAGGAACCACTAGGTGGCAGTGATCACATTGTGCTGAATTCGGATTTACTCAAAGAGGTAACTACCATCAGGGGTAAAGGGAAGGGTTTTTGCTTTCGTAAAGGCGACTACGATGGTCTGAGACAGTATTTAAATTCTATACAGTGGGACCAACTGATGATGTTACCAACAGCGAATTCAAAATGGGAAGCATTCAAAGAACTTATCTTGGAAGCTACTAGGCTATACATACCAACTAAGAAATATTGTTCAAGGCTTAGGCCTAAATGGATGTCAGATGAACTAATGAGACATATGGCAGAGAAGAAAAATGCATGGGATACATATAAATTAATGGGCGACATGGAAGCCTATGATAGATATAAGCGGTCTGTAATGAAGTCACAAAGGAGATTAGGCAGGCAAAGGCAGATTATGAGAAATCCTTGGCAAAGGATGCAAAGAAAAACAGAAAAGAGTTCTTTACCTATGTAAACTATAGAAGGAAAGGGATGAATCAGAAGTTTAACATTGACAAATGTAACGTGCTACATATGGGAAACAGTAACCCCAGAGCAACGTATCAGCTCTGTGGTACTACACTGACAGTGGTAGAGAATGAAAAAGGACCTGGGGGATAGTTGTGGAGGCAGATATGAAGTTTTCTGAGCAGTGCAGACGGGCTGCAAGAGTAGCTCATGGTGTCTTGTCAATGATATACAGGAATTTTTCTAGAGGGATAAGGAGGCAATTATTCTCTTGTATAAGGCAATGGTCAGGCCACACCTTGAGTACTGTATACAGGTCTGGAGGAAACAGTAACCCCCAGAGCAAAGTATCAGCTCTGTGGTACTACACTGACAGTGGTAGAGAATGAAAAAGGACCTGGGGGGTAGTTGTGGAGGCAGATATGAAGTTTTCTGAGCAGTGCAGACGGGCTGCAAGAGTAGCTCATGGTGTCTTGTCAATGATATACAGGAATTTTTCTAGAGGGATAAGGAGGCAATTATTCTCTTGTATAAGGCAATGGTAGGCCACACCTTGAGTTCTGTATACAGGTCTGGAGGCCTCATTTCAAGAAGGATAGAGCTGCTGGAACGAGTACAGAGTAGGGCAACAAGATTAGTGAATGGAACAAAGGGTTGCTCTTATGAAGAAAGGCTTAAGTTTTGCAAATTAGTGTCTGGAGACTAGGCACCGGCGAGGTGATCTGATAGAGGTGTATAAATTGGTTCCACGAAAATGGCGTGCTATGCGAAATCGTGCTAATTGAAGTTAATAATCAATATAAAATAGCCGAATTTGTTTCAAGACCTACAATATACCAATCAATATTTTTAAAAAATACGTTTTTTGTTATAGCAATTTAATGTACAGTAGTATAAAAGCAAAGGATAATTATAAATATTTGCAGTAAGTAATTAAAAAATTTATTGAAATTAAATAATTACAGTATATAACTCACTTTATTTCTTTGTAAAATTTTTCAAAAGGCTAGTTTGTGCAGACTTTTCTTTCTTCCTTTCATCATAAATTTGCTTGTATGGATACACATCTTTTTCAATGTTCCTGCAAATTTGCATACTGTGCTCGATATCTAGGTCTGCATCCATGATTAGCTGTTTCAAATTTTCAGCTGCATGAAATATTCCTTTCAAGTTCTTTTAATGTCAAATTCTTTTCTTGAACATTTTCTTCCTTGCAAATTTACACTTCATCATATGCTCATTGCTCATCAATATTAAGGAGGTTAAAATCACTTAATTGTTCTGAATGTGATTCCAGCAATTTGAGAACATCACTGTTGTCAATTTCATCAAAGCCTAGATCTCTTTCAATATTTGCTATTTCATAAATACAGTGTTGACATGAGTGAAACTACAGAAATCATTTGAGCAATGTGGCAAAATATGCTTCCAAACTGCTCATATTGCTGGATGTTACTTCAGACCATGACTCATGAATATTGTCTTTTGCTTTCCTGATGTTGTAATTTCTCCAAAATTCAACTAAAGAAACTGCACCATCTCCAGTTGTTGCTGAAATTGCTTGCACAAATGTTCTGTGTAAATAATAGGCCTTAAAAGTAGCGATTATGCCTTGATCCATAGGCTGTAAAAGACTTGTCGTATTTGGAGGTAAAAAAATAACTTTCACGTTTTCACACAAATCAGAAAGTGCTGGTGTTAGACAATGCCCCAAGCATTGTCTAAAATTAGTAAAATTTTGAATGCAAGATTATTTTCTTCACAGTAGGCCTTAACTTTCGGACAAAAATAGCTAGTGAACTACTCTTCAAATAAAGCTTTCGTTACCGAAGCATTTCTATTAGAGCACCACATAACAGGTAGGCTTGCTTTATTAAAACCTTTACCGAAAGATCTGGGAGTTTCATTTCTATAGATAACCATGGTTTTTAATTTCAAATCGCCTTCTGCATTGCCTTCCAATAAAAGTGTTATTCTGTCTTTGGAAATTTTATAGTCTGGTTGAGCCTTTTCTTTTTTTGGTAGAAAGGTTTATTTTGGCATTCATTTCCAAAAAAGGCCTGTTTCATCAACATTAAATATTTCATCAACATTAAATATTCGTTGATCTGCGTAGCCACCGTCATCAACAATTTTCTTTAAAATTTCGGGATATTTCGTGGCTGCATCTTTATCTGCACTTGCCGCTTCTCCAGTCAATGCAACGTTATGCAGTCCTGTTCTTTTCTTCAAATGTTCAAACTAGCCTTTATTGGCAGTGAAATTTTCTTCCGTTTCTGCTTCAATCACTTTTTTTTTTGGAAGAACTTGCTTGAACATTTTCTTCGGTTACCGCCCTACCCAAGTTTTCTATTGTTGACTATTCCTTTAACATTGCAAAAATACTCAAGGCTTTTGTTTTTATAGTCATTGTGCAGATTGGAATTCTTTTTTGATTGCAGTCTTATATCCAAATTGCTAAAAGACATTTCATCTCAATCATCGTAACAGTTCTAATTTTTGTGGTTTGTGTGCATGCTGATGATGAAGCAAGCTTACCTTTTTCCTTATATGCACTGGCTTTACTTAAAATCGTCCGAACCGTTGATTCAGGTATTCCAATATGTTGAGAAATTTGTATTTTATTCTCACCATCTTTAAATCTTTTTATGACTTCAATTTTTTCAACTAATGTTATCACTTTTCTTTTCTTTTTACCAGAGGCACTATTAGATACACTTTTCCTTTTATCCATAGTTAATAATTACGTAATATTTAAAAAAATTTAATAGAAATTAATGTAATTAATTAGTATGCACAGTAATTAATGTAAACAATATGTAATGGCGGGAAATAACACGGGGGGTCTGCACGTTAACACGCAACGCAAGAACAACTGAAAGCAACTGATCTGCATGTACTTAATAAATGCGGTGCAGCCGGTGTTGTCCTTCAGAGTGGATGATGTTAGAAAATATTTCAATTGTAATAATACACGTTTGAAATAATCCGTTTCTTTTTATTTTTCTTATGGTAGAAGAACAAACTAGCTTCCCACACTGTATCTTGCATTCGTTTCTGTTTATTTCTCGACGGAGAAGGTATGACGCAATGCGAAATAAACAGTAATTCCCTTTTGTGAACAAAGCCGAGCGCTCACTAAGAAAACAAGCGATATGTTTCTATAATGTTCTCTAATGTTATGCATACTTTAGCAGTGTATTTACATTCGTAGCTTAGTACTGACTTTCGTAGCATCACCAGCTTCAGTTTCTTTAGGCCAAGCCAAAATACCACGCTAATCGAAAATTAGTAGCTAAATATGAACCGTGCTAATCGAGGGATTCCTGTATTTTAAACTCCTCTTGCTGGGGATCATGCTGCAGTATAAACAGAATGCAATGCTCAGAAATTGAAGCAAATAAACAGAAAGTTCAAGACATGTAAGGATGGTTTTTTGTTAAGATAAAATTACTGCTTCTAGTAAATTTGCAATTCATTTAATTCAAGAAATGGAGTCACTACCTGTTATTTATTCTCAGAGCTTTGAAATTTTGAACAACAGCCAAAAGAGATATCCTGAATAAACTTTTAATGGCAAATAACAATGTTGGCATATATGTATTTCTCCATTGCAGATCACAAGTATTACTCTTTAAGTGCATTTAATTATTACTTTAATTTTCAAACTATGTTTTACAGAACACCGTATTATGCATGCTGAACTGAGATATGCCATTACTGAAAACTAATAATGAATAGAAATTTTCTCATTATTTTTCTCAACTTTTTCCCCCAAAATTTTTCTTAAACCTTTGGTGCCTGTTAGTTAGGACAATTAAATGAATGAACAAGTAGCAAACAAATATGATAAGAATTTATTAATGTACAATATGCAGTTTTAAAATTTATAATGCTGTAATTTATATAATTAAATAAAAGTACTTTCAACTTTTGAATTTTGCATAGTATTTTTCACGACAAATGCTTACCCTAACTATTATTAGCCCACCAGCAAGCATGCCACTGCATTACATGTAGCATTCAATATATATATCATTTGGGGGGGGGGGGGGTAGACAGACAAAAATAGCTTAATGGTGCACTGTATAATTCTATTTATTATTTTGACACTACACTAGATGATAAGAATGATTAATACTCTTAATAACTACAGTCTTGTAATCCAAAAAAATTATTTTTCTGACTACCTAACTTCCAACATATGGAAAGCGAAATTAAAGCCAAAACTCTACAGGAAAATAATATCTACAGGAATGTGGTGCAATTCGTACACCAATATGAATTCTTTTATGAAATTTTTACAGATATATGTTTTCCAATTAAAAAAGAATTTACTATGTAACAAAAAAGTATGTTTTGTTTAAGATTTTCTTATATGTGTTTTGTGTGCTGAATCCAATGGTGTCATTGGTTTTTCACTAGTTTCAATATTTTGGCAGCAATTGAAGGTTTTATGTTTTTGCTAAATTCATATGTAAGTGCATACCAATATTGTGATATATTAAGGTCTGTAGTATTGTAATAATAATATATTTATTTATTTATTTAATATTTGGTCATATGGACTTGTTTTTTGCAGTTTTCTGCTGTGGTAGTTGCAGATCGGCATTAGAAGAGTGGTTTGTGGTAGTGGTAAGTGGATGCCTTTTGCTATACCTCAAATATGGGGAGAGTCCACAAACTATCATAATGACTGGTACTTTTGTTTGATGGATACATCAAAGTTTAAAAAGTCTGTGGGTTAAAAAACAGTTGTGTATCCCAGTATACCAACCTCTGTTTCTATGATGCCACACAAGGAAAATCTGCTGATTCCCAATCCCCCTTCTAAAGAAGAGTTGTCAAATTTGCCAAGTAAAGGGTCACATTTCCCTAATCAGCAAGAATTGGATGACTATTGAAGGACTAGGAAAAAGCCAAATCCACTACAGAGCTCCTGACATTTAAAAAAACTTAAAATTTACTGGATCCCAGCTGCAAGACTTCCACATATAGAAAAAGATATTCCACGTAAGGGAGTTTTTATGCTGTTGCAGAATCCCTGTGCTGTTGTTTTGATTTGATTGGTCTTTATGAAAAAATTGATATTACCCAAAATCCAGAAGAGTGGTATCTTTTCATAAACATTTCAAGTAAAAAAGTTTGAAAGCTGTGTTGTTTTACAATGAGATGTCTGGTTTCGACTTCAAGGTTTTTGCCTCTGGGGCAGCAAGGCAGTAGATCTGTACTACGTGAGAGGAGAATAGTTCACAGAACAGAGTTGCAGCCCGGAGCACATAATAAACAATCCTTCAGTTCCAAGAAACAAAGTCTTGCTTCACCATACCACATCAAGGTATGGTGAAGCAAGACTTTTTTTTTTTTCCCCCTAACATACTGAAAGCATATTAAAAAATTCACACTGACATAATTTGAATATAAATCTAATGAACTATGCAGAACTTGCAAAATAGCATGCTGCTCGTGATTAACAAAGGTTCATATTTTTGAATTTTTGTAAGTTTCAGATTTTATTTCTTGAAAAAGTTAGAATTGTCAATTTGCAATCTTAAGACATAAAAAAAAAAAGCAAAAAAAAAAAAAAATAAAATAAAATAAAAAAATACTTTATGATAAAAATGTTATAAGAAATTACAAGTAATTATGAGTGTCTGATGAACTGCTGAAATCTGAATAAAGGCAAGATATGCTACCAACTACTAAAAATAAATAAGATATAGGAAAGTTTATATGTTATTTATTTATAGTGGCTAGTAGCCTGTGTCAACTTTCAATGCCCACAATGTCTGTTTTATTAATAGAAAACAAACTGCTGCCTACATTAATCAACCACTAAGACGGACTGAGAAAATTCATCAGGCATACTATTTCTTAGTTTTCATTAGAAGGAACATCTGGGCACCTTGCACAACTTCCCTTGTAATTCTGACACAAACTGTAATGAAAGATAATGCTTCCGAGAAATTGGGAAGCATTATCTATGGAGCTTTTACAGGCACTGCAACTTTATTTTTAAAATGGTTTGGTTTTTTTTTTTTTTTTTTTTTTTTAAGGAGCATTAGCAACTAAGGCGATATTGCTCCGGGATATGCGGTGGTCATTCCCCGACCTTTCCGCATCCTCCGTATTTGGTGGTGATGGGCTCGAACCCCAGTCTAATCAAGAAGCGTGTGCTACGCACTGCTGCTCCTTCCCACCTGGCTACGGAGGCACCATTTTCAAAATGAGATGAACTACTGTATCTACAAGAATCTGTTGCACAAAGAAACCAATACAAGCAAGTACAATGAAAATTCCTTTTAATAACATTGTCTGACATAATTTTTACCTCTGCTAATATATATGTTGTTTTAAGTTAATTTTTATGCATAGATTTTGAAAAATAATTCTTAAAATTTCACATCACATTTTCTACAAATACAGGTTTTTATGTTTACCCATAATATGTATATAGTAATAGAAGCATGTGATGCAAGAAAGCAAGTGTATGAGCTTATGTAACATCAGCCAAAAAAAAATAAAAATAAATAAAACAATCATTCCCTCTAAAAGTTAACCGCCCGCTGGCTAAAGGGAAATTTCCTGCACATTTATTCTACAATTGTCTTTCCTTAATTTGAGTTTATGCCTCCTCAGGTTCGTAATCAGAGCAAGTGGAAGAATCTTATCAGAATTCAGTGTGCTCTACCCATTCATGGCCTTACACACCTCAATGAAATCACCTCACAGGTGCCTAGTCTTCAGCCGCTGCAAAAGGCTTAAGTTCAGCAATTTGCAGAACTTAAGCCTTTCTTGGTAAGAGAACCCCTTTCGTTCCCCTCACCAATCTTGTTGCCCTTCTCTGTACAAGCAACTCTACATCCTTCCTAATATGAGACCTTCAGACCTGTAACACAGTAATCAAGGCATGGTGGGACCACTGCCTTATACAAAGGGATAATCACTTCCTTTTCCATACTAGCAAAATTCCTGTATATCATTGACAATACCCCATGATCTGCTCTGGCAGCATGTCTGCATTGCTCAGAAAACTTCGTATCTGACTGCACAATCACTCCCATGTGTTTTTCATTTTCTACCACCCTAAGTGTAGTACCATACAGTTGGTACGTTCCTCTGGGGTTACTTCTACCCATATGCAGTACTTTGCATTTGTCAATGTTAAACTTCAGTTGCCACTTCTCAGCCCATCTGCCCAAATTTTCTAGATCCTGTTGCAGTAGCACACTGCCATCACTGTCATTAACAACCCTGCCAACCTTTTTATCATCTGCAAACTTCACCACTAAGCCTGATATATCTTCATTAATATCATTGATAAATATACAAAACAATAGTGGGCCCAAAACCGAACCCTGTGGGACTCCACTAATAACAATAATCCACGAAGAATATATCTTACTACATAGGGAAGAGATTATTATATTATTATTATTAGTAGTAGTAGTCATATGGTGCAAGGAAGCCTGAAGCTTATGCTGCACCAGTGAAAAAAAAATTTCAGAGTTACCTTGAGAGAGAGAAAAGTAGAAAGGAATCACCAAGAAAGAGAAGAATGATGATATCTAGCTGAGGACCCTGGGTGTGCCAAGCCCATACTCACCAGATGTGAGCCCCTCGGGTAAAATGTAACACACTGATCTGTTGTATTGCCTGAAAACAACACTGCTTGCATGCCCACAGCTTGCAGTAACATTAGGGAGGATTAACATGTTCAACCTATTTGTCTGCCTCCCACCTCTCTCTCTCTTTTGATAACAGAAAGACAGTTGTATGTACTGTGAGACTGTTATTCTGTGTATCTATTGCATATTGTTTGTTTCTTCTGTGTTTTTAGTATTAGTATTAGTAACGGCCGCATGGTGGAAAAAAGCCTATGGCTTATGCTGCACCAGCCAAAAAAAAAAAAAAAAAAATCCGAACAAAACAATGATCCGAACAATTTTCTTAGCATTGTATTATTAAAATGTTTAGGAAGAAGCAAAGGAGGTATCAGAATCACCCTGACAATTTCTGCTACATGTGAGGATGGTTTACAAGAAAAATTCAGTGGATGAAAATCTAAGGTATACTAAATGTGCACATTCTTTGCTTTTCTTGCAAGATTGGTGATCAGGACAAAACATGGTTCCAGGAAAGAGACAGACAGTATTACTTGCATCACAAATCTGAGGATGTGGCTAACTGGGAAAATTAACAGTATACCTTTCGCCATTCCTGTAGTGTGTTGAGAACTGTGCAACCACATTTGACAGTTGCTATTTCTGCATGACAAATCAGGGATGTCCAAAAAAGCAAGCACAGCATCTAATATCCTAATATATATCCCCTGTAATAAGGCCTGTTCCACATAATGAAAGCCCACCATTATCAGATCTCCCAAAATCATGGGATAAAGGAAGCAGTGATGAATATAGCAAGGATTCTTGTGTTGCAGACTATGCTGGACCATCCACTTCAACAGTTTTGGTCTACCAACTAAAAATTATAATGTGCCACACTTAATTAAGAAAGAAGAGTTGATGACAATTTGTGATTTAAACTTATCAAAAGGGCAAGCAAACTCCTTGGTTCTGGGTTACAACAGCGGAAGTTGCTTGAAGCAGGAACTAAAATTACGATATATCGAAAACTGTCACAAAATGTTTCAAAATATTTCATTATGGAAGATGGTATGTGTTTCTGTAAAGATGTTAGTAGTCTTCTGAACCAATTGGGCAGTGCATGAAATCATAATGAATGATGTATATTTACTGATGCCTCAAAATTAAGTTTAGAAGTTGTGCTGCCCAATGGAAATGCTTTCCCATCAGTTCCTCAATTTCATGCCACTGGTTTGAAAGAAATATGAAAGTATTTGAGTCGGAGACCCTGACTGTAATAAAATACCATGACTTTGCTTGGAATGTCACGGAAATTTTAAGGTAACTGGATTACTCACTGATCTACAGGGAGGTTTCACAAAATACTGTTGTTTTCCATGTTTGTGCAACAGAGAGAGAGGGAGAGAGACATTATATCATGCAGCTGTGAGAAACGAGAGAGGAATATTTACCAGGAGAAGTAATATAAACTATTTGTATGTTCTACTGGTTGAACCAAAAAAAGTTGTTGTTCTTGTTCTTCTTCCAACTTTGCAGGTAAAGCTTGGATTACTGAAGATTTTGTTAAAGCTCTGAATAAAGAAGGAAGTGTTTCTCAATTTAACAGATAAAAAAACCGAAAGGAGTTTTCATTGTGCCTCAAATAAAGAAATGACTCAAAGATGTATCTGAAACAAAGCTACAGGATACTGAACTAGCAGCTTGGCAATTGTTTAAGGCAGTTGTGCATGAATTTTTTGGAAGTGAAGATAATTACAAATCTGTAGTGTCAACTTGGCTGTAACGTTATAAAGATATGGGATGCTGAACATCTTTGGAAATTTATTTTCTTCATTCCCATCTCAGTTTTTTCCCCCTCAAAATTTGGGAGATGTAAGTGATGAGCTAGGGGAACTCAACTCTTTTACCGCTGCTGCACGATATAACATTTCTGTGTCGCACAACTGTCCCACAA
This sequence comes from Mastigoproctus giganteus, assembly GCF_048544385.1. Lineage (NCBI taxonomy): Eukaryota > Metazoa > Arthropoda > Arachnida > Uropygi > Thelyphonidae > Mastigoproctus > Mastigoproctus giganteus. The sequence goes on along the minus strand of NC_143581.1, from coordinate 229,211,176 downwards.
ACATGGAAAACAACAGTATTTTGTGAAAGTTTTCATCAGGACATATCCACTACGGAAAAGCAGTCAATGGGATTCTATTATGATGAGAGATTACTGCTGGTTTCTTAAGAGGGAAAGCAAAAACATTTCTAAGGAAATAGAATGCATGTAGTACATTATACTCGTATGTTTGATTAAAGTATTTTAAAATGAATAAGACTCATTTTTAAGAAAGCATATGTATTATTGTATGATACTTGAAATTTGTTATTCATTAAGTTACTAAAATTTCAGTATGTTTTTCAATGGAGATATGACACAGACAAGATTTTATATTTTTGGAATCAGCAGATCAATTTCCTTTGGAAACTACAACTTTTTCTCCAGAGGTATAGAATATACTGTATATATATATATTTTTTTTTTGTTGTCCAGTGTAATTATATGCCTATACTTGAATAAAGGGCAAGTATAGGTGATAAACTTTAAAAGGCAAATATAAATCAAAAATGTTTAAAAACATGAGTTATCAAATGCCCCATCTCTGTAGTATAGCAGTGCAAAGTTTATAGTCCATATATATATATATAAAAAATGAGGATGGGTAACTTGGTGTTTTTCCTTCCCATCATAATAACTTATTCCAATTTTACTGCCGTCAGTAGTTTTCAGTGGGTATAATGAAGAGTAGAGTATAACAATATACATCTGACCATTGATCATGTGCTATGAAAATGCAGAAGTATGTAGAGTTACTGGTATTCAGTGAATTTTTTATTATCAATTTTTAGTGTGGACTATTGACTCGATGAGAGAACTCTTGTTCCGGCCGTTCTAGCCATCAAAAGTGTACCCTCCATATGAAATGCACAGGAAATACACAAGTGTCAGTACATGTGAGGTAGCAATCCACATTTGGGGTAGTCTTGTGTGGCAAACTTTCCATGGGAATTGTCTGAAGGCTTTTTAGGTATCCACAACCCCAGATTTCTGGTTAGAATCCTGTTTACATATGAAACATGCTTTGTAAATAATGAAATGTCATATTTACATACACTTAACATCTAAGCTTAAAACCTCCATACAAAATACACACTGTAAAATACTTGACAGTAATTCTTTATCAATGTGTAGGCTGGTCTCCTGAGTGATCATCTGATTAGTCAACACATTGTGCCTACCAATTTCACTGGTGACATACTAACTTTTTCTCTACACAACACTACCTGAGCTTCTATAAGAGTTCTCAATGTTTTTTGAATAATGGAATGCTTTTGTATAGGTAAGAAATTTGTGGAAAATCACATATGATGTTTTTTATCTATGGAATGTGAACACTTTCATTCATTCATTATCAGTAAAAAAAAAAAAAAAAGAAAGGTTTTTAGTAAAGATATATCACATATATTTAATTTTAATTTTAAAATGAATCAGAATACAGATAAGTGTTACACATTTCCTCGTTCCCTTCACAAATATATGTGGTCTCAGTTCCAATCTCAATGTCCAATTCCACTTACAGTCTGCTAAACCCCACTTATTTTTCTGACAGAATCCCAGTTATAAGTTGATTCAACCACAGCTCATCTCAATTGTCCTAATTAGCATTAGCAGAGGCACATGATGCAAGAAAGCAAGCTTATAGAGCATCAGCAAAAAAATAGAAACCACCCATTTCATCCATTCATTTGCTTGAAATGTTTATCTAGTTCTGCCTTGATTTTATTTAAGCTGTCAAACTTCTACAACAGATGGAAGTTTGTTACAGCAATCAACCACATGCTGGCTAAAGATAAATTTTTGCACATCTATTCTACAACTGTCTTTCCCCAATTTGAATTTATGTCCCTTCAGGTGATTAATCTGGGCAACAGGCAGAATCCCATCAGCACTGAGCTTGCTCAAACCATTCAAGGCCTTATACACCTGAATCAGATCACCTCGCAGGTGCCTAGTCACCAGACACTGTAATTTGCAAATCTTAAGCCTTTCTTCTTAAGAGCAACCCTTTGTTCCCTTCACTAATCTTGCTGCCCTTCTCTGTACTCTTTCCAGCAGCTCTACATCTTTCCTAAAATGAGGCCTCCAGACTTGTATACAGTGCTCAACTTGTGGCCTGACCATTGCCTTAAACAAGAGGATAATCACCCCCTTATCCCTGCTAGAAAAATTCCTGTATATCATTGACAAGACACCATGAGTTATTCTTGCAGACTGTCTGCACTGCTCAATTACCCCCATGTCCTTTTCATTCTCTACCACCTTGAGTGTAGTACCACACAGTTAATATGTTACTCTGGGGTTAGTGCTACCCTATAAATGCAGTACCTTACCTTTATCAATGTGAAACTTCAGTTGTCACCTCTCAGCTCATCTGCTCAAAGTTTCTAGATACTCTTGCAGTAGCATTCGCAGAGGCACATAATGCAAGAAAGCAAGCTTATAGAGCATCACCCAAAAAAAAAAAAAAAAAAAAAAAAAAAGAAGAAACCCTTCCCATTTCACCCATCCATTCGCTCGAAATGTTTGTCTAGTTCTGCCTTGAATTTACTAATGGTTGATGTTATTGCCACTACTGTCAGTAGTGGCAATAACAACCCTGCCAATCTTCGTATCATCTGTAAACTTAGACATTAGACCTGATATACCTTCATCAATATCATTAATGAATACAGAAAAGGGCAATGGACCCAACATTGAACCCTGGGGGACTCCACTAATAACATTAGTTCACAAAGAGTAGTGTCTATTGATTACCACTCTCTGTCTTCTCCCACTCAACCATCCCTTTATCCATAGCAGCATTTTGCCCTTAATGCCATGCTGCTCCAATTTGTATAGTAGTCTTCCATGTGCAATAGTATCAAAAGCCTTTCTAAGATCCAAGTATATGATATCAAAATTATTTTTTGAATCCAGATCCTTTGTGACTACATCATAGTATCTAATCAGCTTGGTCAGACAAGACTTCCCCTTAACAAACCCATGCTGTGTCCGAACTATAACCAAAGTTTTGTCTAGATGATCCTGCAGTGCTTTTTTACCAGTGCCTCCGTTAATTTTCCCATAATAGAAGTTAAACTAACAGGTCTGTAATTACTTGTGCAACCCTTTGATTCTCCTTTGTGAATTTGGGTCACATTTGCACATCTCCAGTTCATGGGTACCTCCCCATGAACTGGAGGCTCTCATAATTCCAAGGAAGCTCTCATAATTATGGCTAAGCATCTGCTTACTTTCTTTGCTGCCTCCTTTAATATAACTGGATAGATCCCATCCATCCCAGGTGCCCTTTTTATGCAACCATTTTTCCTCCACTTTGCTCTCAGTTTTAAAAAAATCATTTAACTCACTACCATAGTTTAATACACATCTGGTATTCCCTCCCCGAATAACTCCTCCAGTGTAAATGTAGATGCAAAATACGCATTCAGTTTGTTAGTGCCCTGAGCAGGATCATCAGCAGTTGAACCATCAATATTAAGTGGACCAATCTGATTCATCCCTTTCCTTCTAGAGTTTACATAAGCAAAGAACTTTGCTGTTTTCCTTTGCATCCTTTGCCAAATATTTCTCATAATCTGCCTTTGCCTGCCTAACCTCCTTTGTGACTTGATTACACACCAGCTTATATCTTCCATAGGCTTCTGTGTCACCTGTTAATTTATTTTCTTCTCTGCCACATGTCTCATTAGTTCGTCTGACCTGTATTTAGGCCTAAACCTTGAACAATATTTCTTGGTTGGTATGAAAAGCCTAGTAGCTTCCAAGATGAATTCTTTGAATCCTTCCCATTTTGAATTTGCTGTTGGTAACATCATCAGTTCGTCCCACAGTATAGACTTTAAAAACTGTTTCAGACCGCTGTAGTCACCTTTACAAAAGCAAAAACCCTTCCCTTTACCCATGATGGCAGTTACTTCTTTGAGTAAATCCCACATCAGCACACTGTGATCACGGCCACAAAGTGACTTCTTTATCTGCAGATTCTTAATGCATGAAGAATCACTACTGATAATCAAATCAAGAGTATTACTCCCTCTGTTTGCCTCCCGAACATGCTGCTGCAGAAAACAATCATCAAATAAATCCACAAAAGCCTTGCTAGTGCATGAGTGACCAATCCACAAGTTCCAGTCAATATCTGGTAAATTAAAACTTCCCCATTATAAGACAATCTGATTTACCAGTCCACTCTATTTCTCTGCACAGCTGTTTATTATACGCATCAGAGTCATTAGGCCTATAGCACACTCCTACTCTCAATTTTGCTTTCCCAGTGCTTATGTCACACTAGACTGACTCAACACTGCACTGTCCACCCATGTCAACTGGATGCATTTGCTTAGAGTTTATGTGTTTGTTAACTTATAGCATAACCCCTCCTCCCTTCCTATCCTGTCTGTCCTTCCTGTACACATTGTACTCCCGAAATTCCAATTCTGCATTCCTTATGTCCGTGTGACACCTCATCTCTGATATCCCAACAATATCCGCCTTTGATGTTTTGATCAGCACCCCAAATTCATCAAATTTATTTACTACACTCCTAGCATTTGTGTACATGCAATTATTTGCTGTACAATTCCTTTCGCTTCAAAGGTGGCATTTGTGCATATGTTCACTCTGATATTCCTTGTTAGAGACTTAGTAATTTGGAATTTGATCTTTTTGATCTTCTCTGGCTTAAAATCTCTCTGCAACATTCCATCAAATTCATCTGTTGCCTCTTATCGTTCTCTTAACTCAGCTGGAGGCCTCATTTTAAGAAGCATGGAGATCTGTTGGAACGGGTGCAGAAAAAGGAATTCAGATTGGTGAAGGGAACAAGAGTGCTCTTACCTAGAAAGGTAAGAAATTGCAGTTCTGAAATTGCGGTGTGTGGAAATTCGGCACCTACAGGGTAATCTGACGGAGGTGTTTAAGACCTCGAATACATTGAGTAAGCTGAATGTGAATTGCACTTATCCTCTTACTGAGACTACACACATGAGGGGTAATAAATTTAAGTGGTGACTCTATTGTCAGGGAAACGGGGAACATGCTTTGTAAAAAGGATAGGTGGAATAGGACCAGGGTATGTCTACCAGGGGCAAAGGTTGATGACGTTGTAGAGCGGATATCATCTTTTAAGGGCACAAAAGGTGATATAGTTGTACACGTTGGCACTAATGATATTAAGAGTAGGAGACCGGCGGAATTACTTAGCAAGTACAGGTCACTGTTGAAAAAAAGCCATGAATTAGGGTTGAACTTGAAAGTGTCTGCAATTCTGCCCAGACACGATAGGAGGGAGTATATGATGAGAGCCTTGTCGATCAATTCGGCCCTGGAGGGATTGTGCAAGGCTCAAGGGGTAGAATTTTTTTCAGCCTGGACTGTACTTGTTAACAGGAGAGATTGCTTCTACAGGGATGGGATACACTTAAATAGAAAGGGTGCAAGAATTTTTGCTGATGCTGTCGAGGCAGTGTTAGGTGGGTCGGAAAACTGCTAGTTGGGGGGGGATACAAGGACTAATAGATTAACAGTAGCCACTGGCAGAGGTGGAAGTGATTCTTGCACTGCTTCTATTCAAATGAGCAGAAGTCTGAAAAACAAGATGCAGGATATTTCAGAGACTGCTGGTAGTCATTGCGTTACAAGTAAACACATGGGTTGTGTTAGGGTAGCTAAGAATAGAAACAGGTGCATGTATACCTGCGTGTACACCAATGCTAGGAGTTTGGTAAATAAATTTGATGAATTTGAGGTATTGCTCAAAACATCAAAGGCAGATATTGTTGGGATATCAGAGACGTGGTGTCACACAGATATAAGTAATGCGGAACTGGAATTTGGGGAATACAATGTATATAGAAAGGATAGACAGGACAGGAGGGGAGGAGGGGTTATGCTATTAATTAAGAAACACATAAAGTCAAAGGAAGTGAAGCCAGTCGACATCGATGGACAGGGCAGTGTCGAGTCAGTTTGGTGTGACATAAGCATAGGGAAATCAAAATTGAGAGTAGGAGTGTGCTATAGGCCTAATGACTCTGATGAGTATAATAATATATTGTACAGGGAAATAGAGTGGGCCAGTAAATCAGAGAGTCTTATAATGGGGGATTTTAATTTCCCAGATATTGACTGGAATTTGTGGATTGGTCACTCGCACACTAGCAAGGCTTTTGTGGATTTATTGGATGATTGTTTCCTACATCAGCATGTTCGTGAGGCAACAAGAGGGAGCAATACTCTTGATCTGATTATCAGTAGTGATTCTTCATGCATTAAGAACCTGCAGATAAATGAACCACTAGGTGGCAGTGATCACAGTGTGTTGAAGTGGGATTTACTCAAGGAGGTAACTACCATCAGAGGTAAAGGGTAGGGTTTTTGTTTTCGTAAAGGCGACTATGATGGTCTGAGACAGTATTTAAATTCTATACAGTGGGACCAACTGATGATGTTACCAACAGCAAACTCAAAATGGGAAGCATTCAAGGAACTAATCTTGGAGGCTACCAGGCTTTACATACCAACTAAGAAATATTGTTCAAGGTTTAGGCCTAAATGGTTGTCAGATGGACTAATGAGACATGTGGCAGAGAAGAAAAATGCATGGGATACATACAAATTAATGGGTGACATGGAAGCCTATGTTAGATATAAGTTGGTCTGTAACCAAGTCACAAAGGAGATTAGGCAGGCAAAGGCAGACTACGAAAAATCCTTGGCAAAGGATGCAAAGAAAAACAGAAAGGAGTTCTTTACATACTTGAACTCGAGAAGGAAAGGGATGAATCAGATTGGTCCACTGGATATTGATGGTTCAACAGTTGAGGATCCTGCTCAGGTGGCTAACAATCTAAACGAGTATTTTGCATCTACATTGACGCATGAGGAGTTATTCAGGAAGGAGAATGATGTAGGTAAAGTAAACATTGGCAGTGAGCTGGATGATTTTGTAATAACTGAGAGGAAAGTGGAGGAGAGATTGTTGAGGATAAACATAAAAAAGGCACCTGGGGTGGATGGGATCTATCCAGTTATATTAAAGGAGGCAGCAAAGGAAGTATGCAAACCCCTAGCCATAATTATGAGAGCTTCTTTGGACTCAGGGGAGGTACCCATAGACTGGAGATGTGCAAATGTAACCCCAATTTACAAAGGAGGATCAAAGGCTGACACAAGTAATTATAGACCTGTTAGTTAAACTTCTGTTCCAGGTAAATTAATGGATGCACTGGTTAAAGAAGCACTGCAGGATCATCTAGACAAGAATTCAGTTATAGCTCAGACGCAGCATGGTTTTGTTAAGGGCAGGTCTTGCCTGACCAATTTGATTGGATACTATGATGTAGTCACAAAAGAACTGGATGCAGGGAATAACTTTGATATTATATATTTGGATCTTAGAAAGGCTTTTGATACTGTTGCACATGGAAGACTGCTGCACAAATTGGAGCAGTGTGGCATTGAAGGCAAATTGCTGCTATGGATAAGGGGATGGTTGAGTGGCAGAAGACAGAGAGTGGTAATCAATGGACACTGCTCAACGTGGACTAATGTTATTAGTGGAGTTCCTCAAGGTTCAGTGTTGGGTCCATTGTTGTTTTCGGTGTTTATGAATGATATTGATGATGGGATATCAAGTTTAATGTCTAAGTTTGCAGATGATACAAAGGTTGGCAGGGTCGTTAAGGACACTACTGACGCTATGCTGCTGCAACAGGATCTGGAAAGGTTGAACAGATGGGCTGAGAGGTGGCAAATGAAGTTTAACATTGACAAATGTAAAGTACTACATATGGGTAACAGTAACCCCAGAGCAATGTATCAACTCTGCGGTACTACACTGACAGTGGTGGAGAATGAAAAGGACCTGGGGGTAATTGTGCAGGCAGATATGAAGTTCTCTGAGCAGTGCAGACGAGCTGCAAGAGTAGCTCATGGTGTCTTGTCAATGATATACAGGAATTTTTCTAGCAGGGATAAGGAGGTGATTATTCCCTTGTATAAGGCAATGGTTAGGCCACATCTTGAGTACTGTATACAGGTCTGGAGGCCTCATTTCAAGCAGGATGTAGAGCTGCTGGAACGGGTACAGAGAAGGGCAACAAGATTAGTAAATGGAACAAAGGGTTGCTCTTACGAAGAAAGGCTTAAGTTTTGCAAATTACAGAGTCTGGAGACTAGGCACCGGCGAGGTGATCTGATAGAGGTGTATAAGGCTTTGAATGGTTTGAGCATGTTCAATGCCAATGGGATTCTTCATCTTTCTCAGAATAATCACCTCAGAGGGCATAAATTCAAATTGAGGAAGGACGGATGTCGGATAGATGTGCGGAAATTTGCCTTTGGCCAGCGGGTGGTTGGTTGGTGGAACCGACTTCCATCACTTGTTGTTGAAGTTGATAGCCTAAACAAATTTAAAGCTCAACTGGACAGGTATTTCGAACGAACGGAGGGGTGAAATGGGAGAGGGTTTTTTTTTTTTTTTTTTTTTTGGCTGATGCTGAATAAGCTTGCTTTCTTGCATCATATGCCTCTACTAATGCTAATGCTAATGCTAAGTTGAAGGAGCATAGTGTGGAAGTTTGCCTTCAGCTAGTGAGTGGTTGATTATTGTGGAAATGGAGGGTTTGAATAAATTCAAGGAAGAACTAGATAAATTCTTGGTGGGTAAGGATGGGTGAATTGTCTGTGTTTTTTTTTGGGCTGATGATATATATATATATATATATATATATATAAGCTTTCTTTCTTGCATAATTTGACACTACTACTACTAACTCCACTAATCATGTGGAACTGCACAATCTGGAAAGATTGTGCAGGGCTCAAGGGGTAGAATTTTTTTCAGCCTGGTCTGTACTTGTTAACAGGAGAGACTGCTTCTACAGGGATGGGATACACTTAAATAGAAAGGGTGCAAGAATGTTTGCTGATGCTATCGAGGCAATGTTAGGTGGGTCGGAAAACTGCTAGATTGGGGGGATACAAGGACTAATAGATTAACAGTAGCCACTGGCAGAGGTGAAAGTGATTCTTGCACTGCTTCTATTGGAATGAGCCGCAGCCTGGAAAATAAGATGCAGGATATTTCAGAGACTGCTGGGAATCATTGGGGTACAAGTAAACACATGGGTTGTGTTAGGGTAGCTAAGAAAAAGAACAGGTGCATGTATACTTGTGTGTACACCAATGCTAGGAGTTTAGTAAATAAATTTGATGAATTTGAGGTATTGCTCAAAACATCAAAGGCAGATATTGTGGGGATTTCAGAGACGTGGTGTCACACAGATATAAGAAATGCAGAACTGGAATTTGGGGAGTACAATGTCTACAGAAAGGATAGACAGGATAGGAAGGGAGGAGGGGTTATGCTATTAGTTAAAAAACACATAAAATCCAAGGAAGTGAAGCCAGTCGACATCGCTGGACAGTGCAGTGTCGAGTCAGTTTGGTGTGACATAAGCATTGGGAGATCAAAATTGAGAGTAGGAGTGTGCTATAGGCCTAATAACTCTGATGAGTATAATAAGAAACTGTTCGGAGAAATAGAGTGGGCCAGTAAATCAGAGAGTCTTATAATGGGGGATTTTAATTTCCCAGATATTGACTGGAATTTGGGGGCTGGTCACTCACACAGTAGCAAGGCTTTTGTGGATTTATTGGATGATTGTTTTCTACATCAGCATGTTCGGGAGGCAACTAGAGGGAGTAATACTCTTGATTTGATTATCAGTAGTGATTCTTCATGCATTAAGAATCTGCAGATAAATGAACCACTTGGTGGCAGTGATCACAGTGTGCTGAAGTGGGAGTTACTCAAAGAGGTAACTACCATTAGGGGTAAAGGGAAGGGGTATTGCTTTCGTAAAGGCGACTACAATGGACTGAGACAGTATTTAAATTCTATACAGTGGGATCAACTGATGATATTGCCAACAGCAAATTCAAAATGGGAAGCATTCAAAGAACTTATCGTGGAAGCTACTAGGCTTTACATACCAACTAAGAAATATTGTTCAAGGTTTAGGCCTAAATGGTTGTCAGATCAACTAATGAGGCATATGGCAGAGAAGAAAAATGCATGGGATACATATAAATTAACACGTGACACGGACGCCTATGATAGATACAAGTTGATCTGTAACCAAGTTACAAAGGAGGTTAGGCAGGCGAAGGCAGATTACGAGAGATCCTTGGCAAGGGATACGAAGAAAAACAGCAAAGAGTTCTTTACTTATGTAAACTCTAGAAGGAAGGGGATGAATCAGATTGGTCCACTTGAGATCGATGGGTCAACTGTTGATGACCCTGCTCGGGTAGCTAACAAACTAAATGAATATTTTGCATCGACATTCACACATGAGGAGTTATTCAGCGAGGGGAATGCCAGAGGTGTATTCAACTCTAGCAGTAAGCTAGAGAATCTTGTAATAACTGAGAGCAAAGTGGAGGAGAAATTGTTGAAGATAAACACAAGAAAGGCACCTGGGGTGGATGGGATCTATCCAGTTATATTAAAGGAGGCAGCAAAGGAGGTAAGCAAACCCTTAGCCATAATTATGAGAGCTTCCTTGGACTCAGGGGAGGTACCCATTGACTGGAGATGTGCAAATGTGACCCCAATTCACAAAGGGGGATCAAAGGCTGACACAAGTAATTATAGACCTGTGAGTTTAACTTCTGTTCCCGGAAAATTAATGGAGGCACTGGTGAAAGAAGCACTGCAGGATCATCTAGACAAGACTTCAGTTATAGCTAGGACACAGCATGGTTTTGTTAAGGGGAAGTCTTGCCTGACCAATTTGATTGGATACTATGATGCAGTCACAAAAGAACTGGATGCAGGGAATAACTTTGATATTATATACTTGGATCTTAGAAAGGCTTTTGATACTGTTGCACATGGAAGACTGCTGCACAAATTGGAGCAGTGTGGCATTGGAGGCAAGTTGCTGCTATGGATAAAGGGGTGGTTGAGGGGGAGAAGACAGAGAGTGGTAATCAATGGACATTGCTCATCGTGGACTAATGTTATTAGTGGAGTCCATCAGGGTTCAGTATTGGGGCCTTTATTGTTTTCTGTATTTATAAATGATATTGATGATGGTATATCAGGCTTAATGTCCAAGTTTGCAGACGATATGAAGGTTGGCAGGGTTGTCAAGGACACTACTGACACTATGCTGCTGCAACAGGATTTGGAAAGGTTGAGCAGATGGGCTTCGAGGTGGCAAATGAAGTTTAACATTGACAAATGTAAAGTACTACATATGGGAAACAGCAACCCCAGAGCAACGTATCAACTCTGTGGTACTACACTGACAGTGGTAGAGAATGAAAGGGACCTGGGGGTGGTGGTGCAGGCAGATATGAAGTTCTCTGAGCAGTGCAGACGAGCTGCAAGAGTAGCTCATGGTGTATTGTCAATGATATATAGGAATTTTTCTAGCAGGGATAAGGAGGTGATTATTCCCTTGTATAAGGCAATGGTCAGGCCACACCTAGAGTACTGTATACAGGCCTGGAGGCCTCATTTCAGGAAGGATGTAGAGCTGCTGGAATGAGTACAGAGAAGGGCAACTAGATTGGTGAATGGGACAAAGGGGTTCTCTTACGAAGAAAGGCTTAAGTTTTGCAAATTACAGTGTCTGGAAACTAGGCACCAGCGGGGTGATCTGATAGAGGTGTACAAAGCCTTGAATGGTTTGAGCATGCTCAATGCTGATGGGATTCTTCCTCTAGCTCAGAAAAATCACCTGAGAGGGCATAAATTCAAATTGAGGAAAGACAGATGTAGGATAGATGTGCGGAAATTTGCCTTTAGCCAGCGGGTGGTTGGTGGGTGGAACAGACTTCCATCCCTTGTCGTGGAAGTTGATAGCCTAAATAAGTTTAAGGCTCAGCTGGACAGGTATTTCGAACGAACAGAGGGGTGAAGTGGAAGTGGTTATTTTTATTTATTTATGTTACTTTTTTTTTTTTTTTTTGGCTGATGCTGCATAAGCTTGCTTTCTTGCATCAAATGCCTCTACTAATGCTAATGCTAATGCTAATGCTCTTGGAACAGAGACGTTTTTCCTGATTTATTAGCTTAAATTGTCATATTAACTTGTTTTCTAGAGTAGCTTTATATTCCTAGTTACGATACTTAGTTTAAAGTTTAACTTAGACAGAGATTTTGTAGGTATCGGTAACGGTATCAAATCCACGTGTTACAAATTGAACGAGAGGTCTTTTTTTTTTAACCAAATTAAGTCGATTTATTAACCAATTGTTATATCAAATTATCTTCTATAAGTAGATTATAGACCTAGTCAGGATCCTTAGTTTATTCTAAATTGAGATAGCGAGATTTGGAAGCTAATCAATACTTACGAGTCCGTAGAAGTACCGTTCGTGATTCCCGCCATTTTTACACGATAGCATAAGCTTAGTCTAGTATAGTGCATAATATAATATTGTCAATCAATTAATCAGTAAATCTATTAATCTTGAAAAACTTTATTGTCAATTAAATTGTACTTTTAACTATATATATATAACGACTTGGTCGTAACAAATAATTAATACATAACTATAGTGGTAAACGTGATACGGAAGTTGTATAAAGGGAACTCGTAGAAAACACTAGATACTGAAAAAATAAATATAGTGTTATAACTGTTTTGGGATATAACTTAAGGAATTAATTTTGTTTTGAAATTTTATTGAATAAATCGGAAACATGACTCAGACCAGAGCATCAAAGCAAAAGGCTCAAGCTAATGGAAGTGCTGTGGTTCAGGGGAGAACTGAGGGGGGCAGTTGCCCTCTGAATCACAGTCTTTTAAAATGCACTGTTTGCTTGATGTTTGCGGAGCAGTCGGGTACGGGACATGATACTGCCAAGGGTGATGTCTTTGTGTGTGCACGATGTAAGGAGTGCAAGGAAATCAGGCGACAACTCAGCGTTGTTATGGGCCTTTATGAGAGCTTGAAGGACAGGATGGATGCCCTCGAAGGAAATAAATTGAGGGGCCCATCAAGCTCTCAGCTGCCCACATCAACGCCAGAGCTTGCACTTGGTCATCAGGCAACATAGAGGCAGCCCCCTAGGCAGAATGCGCTGGTCCCACAGGAACTAGTAGTTGTTGGTGACTCTATTGTCAGGGAAACAGGGAACATGCTTTGTAAAAAGGATAGGTGGAATAGGACCAGGGTATGTCTGCCAGGGGCAAAGGTTGATGACGTTGTAGAGCGGATATCATCTTTTAAGGGCACAAAAGGCGATATAGTTGTACACATTGGCACTAATGATATTAAGAGTAGGAGACCAGCGGAATTACTTAGCAAGTACAGGTCACTGTTGAAAAAAAGCCGTGAATTAGGGTTGAATTTGAAAGTGTCTGCAATTCTGCCCAGACACGATAGGAGGGAGTATATGATGAGAGCCTTGTCGATCAATTCGGCCCTGGAGGGATTGTGCAAGGCTCAAGGGGTAGAATTTTTTTCAGCCTGGACTGTACTTGTTAACAGGAGAGATTGCTTCTACAGGGATGGGATACACTTAAATAGAAAGGGTGCAAGAATTTTTGCTGATGCTGTCGAGGCAGTGTTAGGTGGGTCGGAAAACTGCTAGTTGGGGGGGATACAAGGACTAATAGATTAACAGTAGCCACTGGCAGAGGTGGAAGTGATTCTTGCACTGCTTCTATTGAAATGAGCAGAAGCCTGAAAAACAAGATGCAGGATATTTCAGAGACTGCTGGGAGTCATTGCGGTACAAGTAAACACATGGGTTGTGTTAGGGTAGCTAAGAATAGAAACAGGTGCATGTATACCTGCGTGTACACCAATGCTAGGAGTTTGGTAAATAAATTTGATGAATTTGAGGTATTGCTCAAAACATCAAAGGCAGAGATTGTTGGGATATCAGAGATGTGGTGTCACACAGATATAAGGAATGCGGAACTGGAATTTGGGGAATACAATGTGTATAGAAAGGATAGACAGGACAGGAGGGGAGGAGGGGTTATGCTATTAGTTAAGAAACACAAAGTCCAAGGAAGTGAAGCCAGTCGACATCGATGGACAGGGCAGTGTCGAGTCAGTTTGGTGTGACATAAGCATAGGGAAATCAAAATTGAGAGTAGGAGTGTGCTATAGGCCTAATGACTCTGATGAGTATAATAAGATATTGTACAGGGAAATAGAGCGGGCCAGTAAATCAGAGAGTCTTATAATGGGGGATTTTAATTTCCCAGATATTGACTGGAATTTGTGGATTGGTCACTCGCACACTAGCAAGGCTTTTGTGGATTTATTGGATGATTGTTTTCTACATCAGCATGTTCGTGAGGCAACAGGAGGAAGCAATACCCTTGATCTGATTATCAGTAGTGATTCTTCATGCATTAAGAATCTGCAGATAAATGAACCACTAGGCGGCAGTGAACACAGTGTGTTGAAGTGGGATTTACTCAAGGAGGTAACTACCATCAGAGGTAAAGGGAAGGGTTTTTGTTTTCGTAAAGCCGACTATGATGGTCTGAGACAGTATTTAAATTCTATACAGTGGGACCAACTGATGATGTTACCAACAGCAAACTCAAAATGGGAAGCATTCAAGGAACTAATCTTGGAGGCTACCAGGCTTTACATACCAACTAAGAAATATTGTTCAAGGTTTAGGCCTAAATGGTTGTCAGATGGACTAATGAGACATGTGGCAGAGAAGAAAAATGCATGGGATACATACAAATTAATGGGTGACATGGAAGCCTATGTTAGATATAAGTTGGTCTGTAACCAAGTCACAAAGGAGATTAGGCAGGCAAAGGCAGACTACGAAAAATCCTTGGCAAAGGATGCAAAGAAAAACAGAAAAGAGTTCTTTACCTATTTAAACTCAAGAAGGAAAGGGATGAATCAGATTGGTCCACTGGATATTGATGGCTCAACAGTTGAGGATCCTGCTCAGGTGGCTAACAAACTAAACGAGTATTTTGCATCTACATTCACGCATGAGGAGTTATTCAGGAAGGAGAATGATGTAGGTAAAGTAAACATTGGCAGTGAGCTGGATGATTTTGTAATAACTGAGAGGAAAGTGGAGGAGAGATTGTTGAGGATAAACATAAAAAAGGCACCTGGGGTGGATGGGATCTATCCAGTTATATTAAAGGAGGCAGCAAAGGAAGTAAGCAAACCCCTAGCCATAATTATGAGAGCTTCTTTGGACTCAGGGGAGGTACCCATAGACTGGAGATGTGCAAATGTTACCCCAATTCACAAAGGAGGATCAAAGGCTGACACAAGTAATTATAGACCTGCTAGTTTAACTTCTGTTCCAGGTAAATTAATGGAGGTACTGGTTAAAGAAGCACTGCAGGATCATCTAGACAAGAATTCAGTTATAGCTCAGACGCAGCATGGTTTTGTTAAGGGAAAGTCTTGCCTGACCAATTTGATTGGATACTATGATGTAGTCACAAAAGAACTGGATGCAGGAAATAACTTTGATATTATATATTTGGATCTTAGAAAGGCTTTTGATACTATTGCACATGGAAGACTGCTGTACAAATTGGAGCAGTGTGGCATTGGAGGCAAATTGCTGCTATGGATAAGGGGATGGTTGAGTGGCAGAAGACAGAGAGTAGTAATCAATGGACACTGCTCATCGTGGACTAATGTTATTAGTGGAGTTCCTCAGGGTTCAGTGTTGGGTCCGTTGTTGTTTTCGGTGTTTATGAATGATATTGATGATGGGATATCAAGTTTAATGTCCAAGTTTGCAGATGATACAAAGGTTGGCAGGGTTGTTAAGGACACTACTGACGCTATGCTGCTGCAACAGGATCTGGAAAGGTTGAAGAGATGGGCTGAGAGGTGGCAAATGAAGTTTAACATTGACAAATGTAAAGTACTACATATGGGAAACAGTAACCCCAGAGCAACATATCAACTCTACGGTACTACAATGACAGTGGTGGAGAATGAAAAGGACCTGGGGGTAAATGTGCAAACAGATATGAAGTTCTCTGAGCAGTGCAGACGAGCTGCAAGAGTAGCTCATGGTGTCTTGTCAATGATATACATGAATTTTTCTAGCAGGGATAAGGAGGTGATTATTCCCTTGTATAAGGCAATGGTTAGGCCACATCTTGAGTACTGTATACAGGTCTGGAGGCCTCATTTCAAGAAGGATGTAGAGCTGCTGGAACAGGTACAGAGAAGGGCAACAAGATTAGTGAATGGAACAAAGGGTTGCTCTTACAAAGAAAGGCTTAAGTTTTGCAAATTACAGAGTCTGGAGACTAGGCACCGGCGAGGTGATCTGATAGAGGTGTATAAGGCTTTGAATGGTTTGAGCATGCTCAATGCCAATGGGATTCTTCATCTTGCTCAAAATAATCACCTCAGAGGGCATAAATTCAAATTGAGGAAGGACGGATGTCGGATAGATGTGCGGAAATTTGCCTTTGGCCAGCGGGTGGTTGGTTGGTGGAACCGACTTCCGTCACTTGTTGCTGAAGTTGATAGCCTAAACAAATTTAAGGCTCAACTGGACAGGTATTTCGAACAAACAGAGGGGTGAAATGGGAGTGGTGTGTTTTTTTTTTTTTTTTTGGCTGATGCTGAATAAGCTTGCTTTCTTGCATCATATGCCTCTACTAATGCTAATGCTAATGCTAGACAAGATCACATATCTCTATTAGGGATTTCTCTGAATTCTAATTTTTTTTGGCCTAAGCACATCACAAATATTGTTTCATCTGCATCTAAAAAATTGGGTTCTCTTTCACTCTCAATTTTACTTTTCTTCCAAAGAGCTGTCCTCTCTGTACAAATTGCAAATCTTCCCTAACACAGAATATTGTTCCCACATATGGGGGTGGTGTCCTCAAAACCTCTCTCAGGCTCCTAGATTTCATTCAAAAGAGGACAATTAGCTTCGTTTATGACTAATTTCTATCACAGTCTCTCTACTCTCTGTCTCATAAACGTTCTGTTTCTACTGCATGCCTTTTCTATAGATACTTCCATGGGCACTGTTCTTCTGAATTGGCTTCTATAATTCCCACTCTCTCTTCCAAACCAGTCTTAACATGTGCCACAACCAGACAGCATCCTTTTACTGTCCAACTTCAAGCTCACAGAACCAACTTTTCTTCTTCCTCATTTATTCCTTCAACTTCCATTTTTTGAAACAACTTCCCTTCATACTTATTTCCTGAAAATTATAATCTACAGAAATTCAAGGCTAAATGTCAACAAGTATCTTTTTCCAATTTATTAAACTTCAATCCATGAATGGTACCAAGTACTGCAGGTTCCAATAACTCTCATGCTTGGAGTTTTCATATATAAAAAAAAAACTGGTTATCTTTATTTTATTTTTATTTATATCTAGTTGATATAAATAAAAATAACATAGTTGATGAATAAATTAGTCTCTAATGCATTAGGGCTTAAAGCCTCAAGCTGCAAAACAGATTAGACTATGTGTATTTTAGTGCAATTGTATGATATACATCATCAGGCATCTTTCATATTATGAAGATATACTTCACAATTGTTTTGCCCTTGGGTACCTACCCACCCACTGAAGAAGGGCCAAATAGCCCTGAAACGGTGCCGTCTGAGTGGTGGTATCCACTGAGAATAAGTAACAACAGTCTTCTCCTTTGTATGAAGCGTTACTTATTTGAAGTAGTGTAATGTCATGGCAACTCGTCGTGAAGGTATTCACAATATGAGATGTAACTTAAACGATACCACTATTGCAAATTTGCTAATTTATATTTAGCTGTTTATAAATGATGCAATTGCACTAAAATACATATTGAATAAATTAGTATAATCAACAGGTTCTGGTTGACATAAACATAAAAAAAATAATAACAAAACAACAACAATAATAATAATTAATACCATTTGATTAGAACCCAAAAGGGGGGAAAATGAGAATAGGGAATAAATACAGATGCAGGCTGAAGAACGAAAAGAGAAGTTATTGGCAACAATGTAGTCAAAGACTTCTTGTGGATCTCTGAATAAGTCAGAGATCCACAAGAATGCCCATTGGCAAATGAGGGTAATCCATTTACTGGCTTCAATTTGCCATTTTCACTTTTATTAGCCTTGAAAAGTTGTAATAATGATGGCACTGGAAATAACAAAGAAGTTAAAGAATTTCATTAAGCTGCCAACGGTTTCTCACAAAATTCCAAGAAAAGTTGGGCAATGTGCATGAAATAGTGGTTGTTAAACATTGTTCTAAAAGATCTATCATTAACATTGCTGTACATGGTCATAACTGTGGTCTTGACTGAGGTTTTATTAATAATTTAATAACAACACGAAGTTTTATTAATAATTTACAAAACAACATACATTCGGCTTTAACGAAACTAAAATTATAAATATTCAACACAATTACTACAAACTACTTATTGCAGAAACCTTAGAGATGAAACTACATGCAACTTCAATCAATATCCGTAGGCCATTCCTATTGTCCGACGATTGGTCACTTATACGCATGCGTGAAGAACAAACACTACAACATAAGACAAAGGTTTCGGATTAATTGTGAGTAGTTCTCTTCCTGTGAACACGACACCCCGAAAAGTTCTAGTCCGACTTAAGGAATGTAGAGAATAACCCCCCACCCCACCCCATATCCAATTATTAGACCCCTAAATTTAACTCAAAATCCCTGCCACAGCACCAAAAAGAAAAAATCGATCCTTAATTATTAGCCAGTTTAGACCTCCAAAATCTAACGTTATGACAATGTCTTGCAAAATTGATATCGCCTTCCCCATGAATTATTAGCAAGTTGGACAAGGAGAGTTGGAAAAGAACTTCCTATATCAAAAATAAAGGTAAGCCCTGTTGATTCATAATATAATAGAATATAGGAAATATCGAGCACTTAATAGCTCTCTTGTATCAAATAATTTAATAACATAAAGCTATGAAGATGTCTACTTAAACAGAATTTTCTAGTGAAATTGATGCTCATTAACCTTTCATTATAATCTCATTAAAGGAGGAAAATAAAAAAAATTGGTTAAAATATAAAAAAGAAAGACAATTACAGGAAAAGTAACTCACCTGATCTCCTTTTTCCCCTTTCTCACCACGCTTGCCTCTTTTTCCTCTCAGTCCCTAAAGATATTATTCACAGGAATTATTAATATAATAATATATAAAATTCCAATTTAAAAAGAAGTCAGTAAAATCAGAGCATTTAAAAGAATGTTATATTTGAAATTTAGACATATATTACATATTCTAGCTTGATCATAGAGATACAAAGATGTAACTGGTATCAGGGGTAAAGGAAAGCATTTTTGTTTCATAAAGTCGACTACAATGGTGTCAGACATTTTTTAAATTCTGTATAGTGGGACCAACTGATGATGTTACCAACAGCAATTTGTAAATGGGAAGCATTGAGGTTTAGGTTTTGGATGTCAGATGAACTAATTAAACATGTGACAGAGAAGAAAAATGCATAGGATACATATAAAATAACAGGTGACACAGAAGCCTATGACAGATATAAGCTTGTCTGTAACCAAGTTGCAAAGGAGGTTAGGCAGGCGAAGGCAGATTATGAGAAATCCATGGAAAAGGATGCAAAGAAAAACAGCAAAGAGTTCTTTACTTACATAAACTCTAGAAGGAAGGGGATGAATCAGATTGGTCCACTTGATATTGATGGTTCAACTGTTGATGACTTGCTCAGGTAGCTAACAAACTAAATGAATATTTTGCATCGACATTCACACATGAGGAGTTATTTAGCAAGGGGAAAGCCAGAGGTGTATTCAACTCTAGCAGTAAGCTAGAGAATCTTGCAATTACAGAGAGTAAAGTGGAGGAGAAATTGTTAAAGAAAAACATAAGAAAAGCACCTGGGGTGGATGGAATCTATCCAGTTATATTAAAGGAGGCGGCAAAAGAAGTAAGCAAACCCTTAGCCATAATTATGAGAGCTTCCTTGGACTCGGGGGGGGGGATACCCATGGACTGGAGATGTGCAAATGTGACCCCAATCCACAAAGGAGGATCAAAGGGAGATAGGTAACTACAGACCTGTTAATTTAACTTCTGCTCCAGGGAAATTAATGGAGGCACTGGTTAAACATGCATTGCAGGATCATCTAGACAAGACTTCAGTTATATCTCAGACACAGCATGTGTTTGTTAAGGGGAAGTGTAGTCTGACCGATTTGATTGGATAGTATGATGTAGTCACAAAAGAACTGGATGCAAAGAATAATTTTGATATCATATATTTGGATCTTAGAAAGGCCTTTGATACTGTTGCACATGGAAGACTGCTGCACAAATTGGAACAGTGTGGCATTGGAGACAAACTGCTGCTATGGATAAAGGGATGGTTGAGTTGGAGAAGACAGAGAGTGGTAATCAATGTACACTGCTCTTCGTGGACTAATGTTATTAGTGGAGTCCCTCAGGGTTCAGTGTTGGGTCCATTGTTGTTTTCTGTATTTATAAATGATATTGATGATGGTATATCAAGCTTAATATCCAAGTTTGCAGACAATACAAAAGTTGGCAGGGTTGTTAAGGACACTACTGACAGTATGCTTCTGCAACAGGATCTAGAAAAGTTGAGTAGATGGGCAAATTAAGTTTAACATTGACAAATGTAAAGTACTACATATGGCAAGCAGTAACCCCAGAGTAATGTATAAACTCTGTGATACTACACTGATAGTGGTAGAGAATGAAAAGGACCTGGGGTAATTGTGCAGGCAGACGGTCTCCAAGAGTAGCTCATGGTGTCTTGTCAATGATATACAGGAATTTTTCTAGCAGGGATAAGGAGGTGATTATCCCCTTGTATAAGGCAATTGTTCAGGCCACACCTTGAGTACTGTATATAGGTCTGGAGGTCTCATTTCAAGAAGGATGTAGAGCTGTTTAAACGAGAACAGAGAAGGGTAACAAGATTAGTGAGTGGAACAAAGGGTTGCTCTTATGAAGAAAGGCTCTCAAGTTTGGCAAATTACATTGTCTGGAGACTAGGCACCTGCGAAGTGATCTGATTGAGGTGTATAAAGTCTTCAATGGTTTGAGCATGCTCAGTGCTGATGGGAATCTTCGTCTTGCTCAGAATAATCACCTGAGAGGGCATAAACTCAAATTGAGGAAAGATAGATGTAGGATAAATGTGCGGAAGTTTGCCTTTGGCCAGCGGGTGGTTGATTGCTGGAACAAACTTCCATCTGTCGTTGTAGAATTTGATAGCTTAAATAGATTCAAGGCAGAACTTGACAAACATTTGGAGCGAGTAGATGGGTGAAATAAGAGGTGTTTTTTTTTGCTAATGCTATATAAGCTTGTTTCTTGCATCATGTGCCTTTGCTAATGCTAATTTAAGGAAATAATCTTGGAAGCAATTAAGCTTTTTGTTCGAACTAAGAAAAACCATTCTAGGTTTAAGCCCAAATGGATGTTAGATGTACTAATGAGACTCATGGCAGAGAAGAAAAATGCATGTGATGCATAGAAATTATCAGGAGATACAGAAGCCTGTGGTAGATATAAGGTATTCTGTAATCAAGTTGCAAAGGAGGTTAGGCAAGCGAAGGCAGATTAGGAGAAATCTTTGGCAAAGGATGTAAAGAAAAACAGCAAAGACTTCTGTACTTATATAAACTCTAAAAGGAAGAGAATCAGATTGGTCCAATTGATATCAGTGGTTTGACTGATATCAATTGGACCAATCTGATTCAATAGATGTTTGTTCTAAGATAACTGCCAAACTAAATGAGTAGAAGGCCAGATGTTTATCAAACTATAACAGGGAGTTAAATGATTTTGTAATAAATGAGAACAAAGTGGAGGAGAAATTGTTGAAGTTAAACATAAGAAAGGCACCAAGGTTGGATGGGATCTATCCAGTTATATTAGAGGAGGCTGCAAAGGAAGTAAGCAAACCTTTAACCATAATTATGCATGCGTATGTTATGGGGGTTTAATGGTGCACAAGCTGCTGGATCTATAGTGTGCCTATTCATAGGAAAAAGATAAAAATACAAAATTCAGATGTAATCATTTCATTTTTTATTAGAGAGATCTTTTAGAATTTGTGATAGGTTTCATTTTTTTCAGAAACAAGAAAAATTACTTGATGTTTGCATCATCGCCAATAATATGTTTTAATTTCATGAGTAGCCATAATTATGAGCGCAACCTTGGACTCAGAGAAAGTTCCCACGGACTGGAGATGTGCAAATGAATCTCCAATTCACAAAAGGGCGACATGAGTAATTACAGACCTGTTAGTTTGACTTCTATTCCAGGGAAAATAATGATATCATTGGTTAAAGAAGCATTGCAGGATCATCTAGACAGGACTGCAGTAATAATTCAGACACAGCATGGATTTGTTAAGGGGAAGTCTTGTCTGACCAATTTGATAGGATACTATGATGCGGTTATAAAGGAACTGGATGCAAAAAATAATTTTGATATCAAATATTTGGATTTCAGGAAAGCTTTTGATACTGTTGCACATGGAAGAATTGTACAAATTTGACAACTATAAAAATTGTAGTATGGCATTAAGGAAAGTTGCTACAATGGATAAAAGGATGGTTTAGTGAGAGAAGACAGAGAGTGGTAATCACACTGCACACCGTGGACTAATGTTATTAGTGGTGTCCCCCAGGGTTCGGTGTTGGGCCCATTGTTGCTTTGTATATTTATCAGTGATATTGATGAAGGTATATCAAGTTTAATATCAAAGTTTGCAGATGATACAAAGGTTAGTAGGCTTGCTAATAACAGTAACGACAGTATGCTGCTGCAACAGGATCCGGAAAAGTTCGGCAGATGGGCTGGGAAGTGGCAACTGAAGTTTAACATTGACAAATGCAAAGTACTACATATGGGTAGCAGTAACCACAGAGAAATGCCAGAGTAGGTCATGGGTCTTGTCAATGATAAGCAGGAATTTTGCTAGCAAGGATAAAGAGGTGATTATCCCCTTGTATAAGGCAATGGTCAGATTCCACCTTTAGTACTGCATATATGCACGATCATCTAGACAAGACTTCAGTTATAGCTTGGACACAGCATGGCTTTGTTAAGGGAAAGTCTTGCCTGACTAATTTGATTGGATACTATGATGTGGTCACAAAGGAACTGGATGCAGGGAATAACTTTGATATCATATATTTGGATCTTAGAAAGGCTTCTGATACTGTTGCACATGGAAGACTGCTGAACAGTCTTCTGCAGATGCAAATTGGAGCAGTGTGGCATTGGAGGCAAATTGCTGCTATGGATAAGAGAATGGTTGAGTGGAAGAAGACGGAAAGTGATAATTAATGGATACTGCTCATCGTGGACTAATGTTATTAGTGGAGTCCCTCAGGGTTCACTATTGGATCCATTGTTGTTTTCTGTATTTATAAATGATATTGATGATGGTATATCAAGCTTAATGTCCAAGTTTGCAGATGATACGAAGGTTGGCAGGGTTGTTAAAGACACTAATGACAGTACGCTGCTGTTGTTGTTATTATTTTTTTTTTTTTTTAGGAGCATTAGCAACTAAGACCATATTGCTCCGGGATATGTGATGGTCATTCCCTGACCTTTCCGCATCCTCCACTGCTGCTCCTTCCCACCTGGCTACGGAGGCGCCAGTACGCTGCTGCAACAGGATCTAGAAAGTTGAGCAGATGGGCTGAGAGGTGGCAAATGAAGTTTAACATTGACAATGTAAAGTACTACATATGGGAAGCACCAACCCCAGAGTGACGTATCAACTCTGTGGTATTACACTGACAGTGGTTGATAGCCTAAATAAATTTAAGGCTGAGCTGGACAAGTACTTGGAATGAACGGAGGGGTGAAATGGGAGCGTGTTTTTTTTTTTTTTTTTGTTTTTGGCTGCTGCTGCTGCATAAGCTTGCTTTCTTGCATCAAATGCCTCTACTAATGCTAAATGCTAATGCTAAGTCTGGAAGCCTCATTTTAGGAAGGATGTAGAATTCAGAGAAGGGCAACAAGACTAGTGAAAGAAATAAAGAGCTGCTCTTATGAAGAAAGGCTTAAGTTCTGCAAATTGTAGCTTCTGGAGACTAGGCACCACGAGGTCCTGATTGAGGTGTGTAAGGCCTCGAATGGATTGAGCAGGCTCAATGCCGATGGGCTTCTTCCTCTTGCTCAGATTACAAACCTGAGGGGACATAAACTGAAATTGAGAAAAGACAGTCATTGAATAGATGTGCAGAAATTTGCCTTTAGCCAGCAGGTAGTTGAATGCTGGAACAAAATTCTATCTGTTGTTGCGGAAGTTGACAGCTTAAATAAATTCAAGGAAGAAGAGGACAAACTTTTGGAGCAAATTTATGGGTGAAATGGGAAAGTTTTTTTTTTTTTTCTGGCTGATTCTGGATAATCTTGCATCAGATGCCTCTACTAATGCTAAAACTTCCTCATAATAATTTCTGAAATATGTGATAAAGTGAATATGATAGGTTTCAGACATTTACAACATAATAGTGTGTGTGTGTGTGTGTGTGTGTGTGTGTGTGTGTGTGTGTGTGTGTGTGTGTGTGTGTGTGTGTGTGTGTGTGTGTGTGTGTGTGTGTGTGTGATGAACTGTAAAATTATGTAAAATAATTTGTTTATTTTAGATAATACTCTGTTGAGTATCTTGAATATGTGGGCTACAAAGTTTGGCAACTAGGCAACTTACAACAGAACTGGGGACCTTGTATTTGGCAGAATTAAAACAGCTTTTCTGAAATTCCCTGAAGGAGCAATCCTTGGCACTTGTCTTGACCACTTTTAAACAGGATAATGTTAAACCAATGTTAAACAGGATCTAGAAAAGTTGAGAAGATGGGCTGAGAGGTGGCAAATGAAGTTTAACATTGACAAATGTAAAGTACTACATATGGGAAGCAGTAACCCCAGAGTAACGTATCAACTCTGTAGTACTACACTGACAGTGGTAGAGAATGAAAAGGACCTGGGAGTAATTGTGCAGGCAGATATGAAGCTTTCTGAGCAGTGCAGATGGTCTGCAAGAGTAGCTCATGGCATCTTGTCAATGATATACAGGAATTTTTTTAGCAGGGATAAGGAGGTGATTATCCCCTTGTATAAGGCAATGGTCAGGCCACACCTTGAGTACTGTATACAGGTCTGGAGGTCTCATTTCAAGAAGGATGTAGAGCTTTTGGAACAAGTACAGAGAAGAGCAACAAGATTAGTGAATGGAACAAAGGGTTGCTATCACGAAGAAAGGCTTAGTTTTGCAGATTACAGTGTCTGGAGACTAGGCACCTGCAAGGTGATCTGATTGAGGTGTATAAAGCTTTGAATGGTTTAAGCATGCTCAGTGCTGATGGGATTCTTTCTCTTGCTCAGAATAATCACCTGAGAGGACATACATTCAAATTGAGGAAAGACAGTTGTTGGATAGATGTGTTTAAGGCTGAGCTGGACAGGTATGTGGAACAAACTGAGGGGTGAAATGTGAGCGGGTTTTTTTTTTTTTTTTTTGGCTGATGCTTAATAAACTGGCTTTCTTGCATCATATGCCTCTACTAATGCTAATACCTTCCTGATCCTGATATCATCTACAAATTTGAATATCGCTACTAGCATTCTCTTCCTCAATATCATTTAAAAAAATTTGGAATAGCAGTCCCAGCATTGATCCTTGAGGAACCTTATTTTTAACACTAGCCTAATCTGAAAAATAACCATTAATCCACAACCCTCTGCTGCAATCCCACAATCCAACTAAAGTTCTGATCCTGTGGTAATACATATTCCAGTTTATACAGTAACATTTTGTGCAGGACAGAGTCAAATGCTTTGCTAAAGTGAAAATAAATAAAGTCAAAATTCCAAAATTCAACTCATTAGTGATGCTTTCATAATAGTTAACAAGTATAAATAGGATTTTCCCCATTTCAAAACATGCTGTGTTTTCTTCAGAATACCATTTTTGTTCAGAGATGCCTCTGTATTGCATTTTTAATCACCTTGCTTTGATGATTTTCCCTACCACTGAAATGAGATGGACTGGTCTGTTGTTACTCACTTCATTCTTAGAACTATCTTTAAGAATTGATAATACACTGGCTCTTCTCCAATCCAAAGGAACCTCTCCTGAGTCTGATGATGTGCTAATAATTAATATTACTGGTTCAATGCAGTCACTCTCTCTGCCCACCTCCCTCAAAATAATTTGGTATATATGCCATCAATTACAGGAACCTTATTTGCCTTTAAGGTTTGAAAGTTTTTCTAATAAACCTTCTGTAATTTGAATATCAGAAATTAAACAGCATCACTCATGCAGTTTTTCTTCACCATGAAGGTAAAGACTGATATGGCACACAACATTTAATTCTTTGCAATATCAGTTGTCTCTGAGTTTCCTGTATCCATTATATAATGGTCCAATCTGATTTCTTCTTTATATACAGTCAATTCTGCTACAACGTGGTACATGTGTTCCTAAAAATCTCCGGATTATGGTATTTCGTGCATGAAAAACAACAGGACTTATGGGAAATATAGGGATGGGGCAGAGCACTCAAAAAAAAATGTTTAGCCTGGTAAGTAAAACACTAAAAAAAAGCTATAAACTCAATAAAATTGCTAACACAGGTTTAAACATCTTAAATTTCTAATAAATAAATAAATATTACAGTAAATATAGCACTTTACCTTGACAAGATATGTTTTGCTTCATTGATATTTCTTCACTGACATCTTTTTTTTTTTGGATTGTAAAATTTAAAACAGTAAAAAAGATAAGAAATCAATGACAATGAACGCAGGACGCACAAATTACAGAAGTGAGACAAGTTTATGAAGCTTTAAAAATAGGAATGAAGAGAAGATTCTGAAAATGTATTTATGTTTTTTATGTGATTGAACATTTCATGGAAGGGGGAAACACAATTCACCATAATAACGTAAAAACCCACACAATTCCAACTATTGGTATCATCGCAAATGCAGTAAGATAGTTTACTACCTGTTTATAATTAGATTGCACTAACAGAAAAGCCCGCATAGAAAAGATAAACCGGGAACTGAAATTTTTTTTACTGTTTGATGGTACTGACCTTCAGAAATGTGTTCCTCTGCTCACGCTATCCCGCCTCATGAAATTTCTGTTTGAACAGAAAAATGTGAGGTGAAACGCGAGTTGGCCTACACAACAGGCGTGGCCAACTTAAATTGTGATGTGATCGACTTTTTTTCTTCAAAATGTGCTGCGATCTACTATCTAAAGAAGTTAATTGCACATGTAGTTAAAAAGGTTAATCAACACATATTGAAAAATGTTGTTTATAAATTTTAAAATTAAATACAACTCAGAATTCTTATTTTAAATTAATACGTATTTAAATTTTTAATTTATGCAAAGTTTGTGTCTTAATGTCATCTGCCAAGCTTTCAAAATCAGGGATATACTGTGAAAAGGCCGACCGTAAAGAATCTTCTGTATGCAATTCCGTAAAAGTAGAGGGATTCTTCGTCTTTTTTTTTTGTTTGTTTCAAATACGAAAAGGCCGATTCACATAGATATGTGAAACCAAAACAGGAATTTAAAAATTCACTGCATTTTTTTACAGTACTTTTCTCGGCAAACATATTTCCAAAAGTCTTTTTCTAATGACCTGGCTTTTAGGAAGATATTGTTTCGCAATGTAATAATTTCATTTTCAAGTAATATTTTCTCCGTGTGAAAAATCTCAGCGATTTTTCAATTTTCTGCAATTTGTTTTGTATCTTAGTCGACCTTAAATGGACAAGAAATATATTGAACAATGTCTTCAATTGTTTTAAAATCACCGAATCTGGTTTCAAAATCATCCACAACTTTCTAAATTTCAGAAACATATTTCTCACTATTAAATTCAAAAACAGGATATTTTTGCAAATGATCTTGCATATTTGCAAAATGGTCGAATTTTTTTTCCCTTTGAGATCCTTAGCCATTGCCAAAAATTGATATTTATGTGCAGAAATACTACTAATCATGTCACCCACATTTTTATTTTTTCCTTGTAATTCCAAATATTGGAATCACTTACAGATCACTTAATTTACTGGTAAAATCTGCCAAAAAAGCCAGATCACACAACCACACCGTACCTTGCAGCTGCTGATAATCATCTCCACTTTTATCAACAAATTTTTTTAAAATTTCATTTAGCAAATTTCGAAATCTGTAGAAACTTACTCTGACTCAGCCACTTCACATATGTGTGTGTAATATCAGATCTGGTTAATTTTCATCGAGGAGGATTTTGAACAGTCTCCTTTTAAGAGATTGTCCTCTGATGGAATTCACGATTTTGAAAACTATGTCCATAACAGTTTTAGTATTTAATCTTTTGCTGGCTAACACTTTTTGGTAGACGATACAGTGGTAACTCAAAAAATCTGGGAATTCATCATCCTTTTGGCACAATGCAATGAATCCGTTAAGATGCCCTGTCATTGCTTTAGCTCCATCTGTTGTTACCGATACGAGCTTAAATAGTGGCAATTTAATTTTTTCAATATAGTGTTTGAATGCGTTAAATGTATCAAGACCTCTAGTTCCTTCTTTTAATGAAACCATACCCAGCAGTTCTTCTCTAGTGGCAGAATCATCGAAAACCATATGAATAACAACGAGCAATTGAGCTATATCACTGACGTCTGTTGTAAAGAAAAGGACACACAATTAGCAATATGAGCACGCAATTGTTCGAATTGCGTAATGCATAATTATGAAATCATTAGCCTACTGACAGTTTTCCATTTACAATAAGTCCCCGACATACATAAGAGATACGTTCCAGGACTTCTTACGATAAGTCAAGTTTTACGTAACTCGGAACGACTAATAAAATATTGCTATTATATCCATGATATGCCAAATTTACAAAAACCACATAATATCCTCAGAAGAATGAAGAAAAATAGTTATATATTTTTTATATATATATATATATATATATATATAGAAAAATAGTTTCATATTTTTAATTAGTTCAATTAAAAACTTTATCTGGGGACAGCAGTGAAGTAGCTGGAGTGACACATAAGAAAAGAAAGTATAAAATGAAGAAAAAAATGCATGTTATTGTTCTGTAAAAACTGATATATATTTTCATAGCCTTGGTTATTATAGTTGACTTCATTGGCGCTGATTCACTGCTTCTTGTATTCTGTCTTTTCTCATATTCTGTCTTTGTCCTTTATTATTGTGTTCACTCTTGATACTGAC
Organism: Mastigoproctus giganteus; assembly: GCF_048544385.1. Classification (NCBI taxonomy): domain Eukaryota; kingdom Metazoa; phylum Arthropoda; class Arachnida; order Uropygi; family Thelyphonidae; genus Mastigoproctus; species Mastigoproctus giganteus. Next base: position 229,181,901 of record NC_143581.1, on the reverse strand, counting down.
AAATCTAAATTCTGCTTGATACTTGTTAATGTTTGACCATTTTCATACATCCTTATTATTTTAATTTTCTGATCCAAATTGATTGCTTTCCTTTTCTTGGTAGATTTACTAGTACCACTCTCATTTATTCTCTTAGTCAGCACCATGATAATGGTCAAAATGAAATTTTCCGTAAAGAACTAGTAGTAGTAGTAGTAGTAGTGGCATGTGATGCAAGAAAGCAAATGTATGAGCTTATGCAGCATCAGCCAAAAAAAAAAAAAAAAAAAATCACACCATTCCCTCCAAATGCCTGTCCAGTTCCTCCTTAAATTTATTCAACCTATCAACTTCCACAACGATAGATGGAAGTTTGTTCCAGCAATTAACCACCCGCTGGCTAAAGGCAAATTTCCGCACATCTATTCTACATCTGTCTTTTCTTAATTTGAATTTATGCCCCCTTAGGTTCGTAATCTAAATAAGTGGAAGGATCCCATCAGAATTCAGCGTGCTCAACCCATTCAAGGCCTTATATACCTCAATCAGATCACCGCACAGGTGCCTAGTCTCCACCCATTGCAATTTGCAGAACTTAAGCCTCTCTTGGTAAGAGGATCCCCTCATTCCCCTCACCAATCTTGTTGCCCTTCTCTGTACACGCTCAAGTAAATCTACATCCTTCCTAAAATGAGGCCTCCAGACCTGTACGCAGTACTCAAGGCGTGGCCTGACCATTGCCTTATACAGAGGGATAATCACCTCCTTTTCCCTGCTAGCAAAATTCCTATATATCATTGACAAAACCCCATGACCTGCCCTGGCAGCCTGTATGCATTGCTCAGAGAACTTCATATCTGATTGCACAATTACTCCCAGGTCTTTTTCATTTTCTACCACCTTAAGTGTAGTACCACACAGTTGGTACGTTTCTCTGGGGTTACTTCTACCCATATGCAGTACTTTGCATTTGTCAAGGTTAAACTTCAGTTGCCACTTCTTAGCCCATCTGCCCAAATTATCTAGATCCTGTTGCAGTAGCACACTGCCATTACTGTCATTAACAACCCTGCCAACCTTTGTATCATCTGCAAACTTCGACATTAAGCCTGATATACCTTCATCAATATCATTGATAAATATACAAAACAACAGAGGACCCAACACCGAACCCTGTGGGACTCCACTAATAATATTAGTCCACGAAGAGCAGCACCCATTAATTACCACCCTCTGTCTTCTCCCACTCAACCATCCTTTTATTCATTGTAGCAACTTACCCTTAATACCATTTTGCTCCAATTTGTACAATAGTCTTCCATGCGCAACAGTGTCAAAAGCTTTCCTGAAATCCAAATATATGATATCAAAATTATTTTTTGCATCCAGTTCCTTTGTAACCACATCATAATATCCTATCAAATTTTTCAGACAAGACTTTCCCTTAACAAACCCATGCTGTGTCTGAATTATTGCTGCCGTCTTGTCTAGATGATCCTGCAATGCATCTTTAACCAGCGACTCCATTATTTTACCCGGAACAGAAGTTAAACTAACAGGTCTGTAATTACTCCTGTCACCCTTCGATCCCCCTTTGTGAATTGGGGATACATTTGCACATCTCCAGTCCGTGGGAACCTCCCCGAGTCCAAGGATGCTCTCATAATTATGGCTAACGGTTTGCTTAGTTGCTTTGCCGCCTCCTTTAATATAACTGGATAGATCCCATCCACCCCAGGTGCTTTTCTTACGTTTAACTTCAACAATTTCTCTTCCACTTTGCTCTCAGTTATTACAAAATCATTAAGCACCCTGCTACAATTTGATAACCTTCTGCCATTTTCAAACCTTAATAATTCCTCACGTGTGAATGTAGGTGCAAAATACTCATTCAGTTTGTTTGCTATCTGAGCAGGATCATCAACAGTCGAACCATCGATGTCAAGTGGACCAATCAGATTCATCCTCTTCCTTTTAGAGTTTATATAAGTAAAGAAATCCTTGCTGTTTTTCTTAGCATCTTTTGCCAAGGATTTCTCGTAATCTGCCTTCGCCTGCCGAACCTCCTTTGTGACCTGATTACAGATTAACTTATATCTGCCATAGGCTTCTGAGTCGCTTGATAATTTATATGCATCCCATGCATTTTTCTTCTCTGTTACGAGTCTCATTAGTTCATTTGACAACCATTTAGGCCTAAACCTTGAACAATATTTCTTAATAGGTATGAAACTTTTAGTAGCTTCCACAATTAATTCCTTGAATGCTTCCCACTTAGAATTTACTGTTGGTAACATCGTCAGTTGATCCCATTGTACAGAATTCAAAAACTGTCGGAGACCACTGTACTCGCCTTTACGGAAGCAAAAACCCTTTCCTTTACCCCTGATGGTAATCAAATCTTTAAGTAAATCCCACGTCAGTACACTGTGATCACTGCCACCTAGTGGTTCTTTTATCTGCAAATTCCTAATACATGAATGATCACTGCTGATAACCAGATCAAGAGTATTACTTTCTCTGGTTGCCTCTCGAACATGCTGCTGCAGAAAACAATCATCCAATAAATCCACAAAATATTGACTAGTGTGTGAGTGCCCAACCCACAAGTTCCAGTCAATATCTGGGAAGTTAAAATCCCCCATTATAAGACATTCCGATTTACTAGCCCACTCTATTTCTCTGTACAATTGTTCATTGTATTCATTCGAGTCATTAGGCCTATAACACACTCCTACTCTAATTTTTGCTTTCGCAGTGCTTATGTCACACCAAACTGACTCAACAGTGCACTGTTCATCTATATCAAATGGATGCACTTCTTTTGATTTTATGTTTTTCTTTATTAACAGCATAACACCTCCTCCCTTCCTATCCTGTCTATCCTTTCTGTACACACTGTACTCCCCAAATTCCAGTTCGGCATTCCTTATATCTGTGTGACACCACGTCTCTGCTACCCCAACAATATCCGCCTTTGATGTCTTGACTAACACTTCAAATTCATCAAATTTATTTACTATACTTCTAGCATTGGTATACATGCAAGTATACATGCACTTATTCCTATTCCCAGCCACTCTAACACATCCCATATACCCACCTGTTTCACGATGACTGACATCCTTCCCTGAAACCCCCAACACCCCTCGCTCCAGGTCGCTACTTATTCTAATAGAAGTTGTACAAGAATCACCTTCACCTCTGCCTATGGCTACTGTTAAACTATTAGTCCTTGTATCCCCCCAAGCTATCAGTTTTCCGCCCCCACCTAACACTGCCTCGATAGCATCAGCAAATATTCTTGCCCCCTTTCTATTTAAGTGTATCTCATCCCCGTAGAAGCAATCTCTCCTGTTAACAAGTACAGTCCAGGCTGAAAAAAAATTCTACCCCTTGAGCCTTGCACAATCTTTCCAGGGCCGAATTGATCGACAAGGCTCTCATCATATACTCCCTCCTATCGTGTCTGGGCAGAATTGCAGACACTTTCAAATTCAACCGTAATTCATGGCTTTTTTTCATCAGTGACCTGTACTTGTTTAGTAATTCTGCCAGTCTCCTACTCTTAATATCATTAGTGCCAACGTGTACAACTATATCACCTTTTGTGCCCTTAAAAGATGACATCTGCTCTAAAACGTCATCAACCTTTGCCCCTGGCAGACATACCCTGGTCCTGTTCCATCTATCCTTTGTACAAAGGAAGTTTCCCGTTTCCCTGACAATAGAGTCACCAACAACTACTAGTTCCTTTGGGACCAGCGCAATCTGCCTTGGGGGGTTGCCGCTGTGTTGCATGATGACCAAGTGCAAGCTCTGGCGTTGATGTGGGCAGCTGAGAGCCTGATGGGCCCCTCAATTTAGATATTTCGAGGGCATCCACCCTGTCCTTCAAACTCTCATATAGGCCCATAACAACGCTGAGTTGTCGCCTGATTTCCTTACACTGCTTACATCGCGCACACACAAAAACATCCCCCATGGCAATATCATGTTCCGTTCCAGATAGTTCGGCAAACATTTCACAAGTTGCACATTTTTTTAGGCTGTGATGCGTTGGAGAATCGCCCCCCCCTCAGTTCTCCCCCGAGTCACAGCACTCCTGCCACTTTGTGCCCGTTGCTTTGCTGCTCTAGTTTGGGGCATGATATTTTAAATTAATAAGATCAATAAATTAAATTAAATTAAATGTCAATACTACGCTATCTAATAGAAACAGTGAAGCGTATTACTGTTTCTATAATTATACGTTAGAGCTACCTAACTACCTCAATTAAAAATTTGAATTCCCTATCACTATATACAAAAACAATGCCTGCAATATTCGAAAGAAATAACGGTTTTATAAAGTATTACGTATATCTACAAAAACTGTTTATACAAATTAAAATAAAAATAACCAGCGTAATTAGAACTATAAGACAACGTATTAAGTACAATATAAAATAACAATTATGTAAATAATAAGCAAAAACTTATCGTTTTTCTCGGAGCCTGTAACTCGCAGCTGTATTCAACTTCACAGGGTTAAGGCAGAAACACATTATTATCACCTCATGAGAGCTCACATTTTACTAAAGCATATTTCTGGAGGTCACTACCATAAAACAATAAAGACAATTTGCAGTTTCCTGTTTATTGGGCTTTTCTGTTTGTGCAATCTATTATAAACGGGTAGTAAACTCTTTCTTATTGCATTTGCAATAATACCAATAGTTGGAATTCTGTGGGTTTTTACGTTATTATAGTGAAATATGTATCCCCTTCACTGAAATCTTCAGTCATATAAAAAAACATAAATAAATTTTCAGAATTTTCTCTTCATTCCTATTTTTTAAGCTTGTTACTCCATATCTCTCTTGTGCAATTTATGTGTGTCATGTTCATCATTATTGATTGTGTATTTTTTTTTTTTTTATTGTTTTAAATTTTACAATTCTAAAAAAAAAAAAAAATTGACTGAAAAAAAGTTACACAACTCCGAAGTTACGTAACTCGGCCATTAAGGAAAATAAAAAAGAGGAATTCTATCACTGATCTCTGAAGGACTTCAGCTGTTAAACTCATCCACACCCTGAAGGATGTCCATCTGTGATTTTATGATTGCAGTGTTTAGAGACTAGGCACCTATGAGGTGATCTGATTGAGGTGTATAAGGGCTTGAATGGTTTGAGCAAGCTCAATGCTGATGAGATTCTTCCTCTTGCCCAGATCAGTTGCCTGAGGAGGCATAAATTCCAACTGAGGAAAGACAGTTATAGAATAGTTTTTTTTTGGCTGATGCTATATAAACGTGCTTTCTTGCATTATATCCCTCTACTAATACTAATGCTAATGCTACCTTCTATTTCTTGTCTTTCAGCAAATCCTTGATTAAGCTCGTTATCTCTTCCCGCAATAACCTCTTGTAGAAGACCATATGAAGAACTTTAGCAAATCTTCTGATACAAATTTGTTTTTTTGCATCCAATTATGTTAGGATCTCATCATAATAGTTAAACAAAATGGTCACAAATGGTCAAACTGAGGAAGCTTAATGCTGATTGCATTGAGCTTCTTTTGCTCATGAATTTATGTCCCCTCATGAGGGGGCATAAATTCAAATTAAGGAAGGATGGTTGTAGGACAGATGTGCAGAATTTTACCTTCAACCTTCAACCTGGTGGTTGATTGTTGGAACAAACGTCCATCTGTTGTAGTGGAAGTGGGCAGTTTGAATAAATTCAAGGAAGAACTAGACATGTTTGTTGTTTGTTTGTTATTTGGTTTTTAGGAGCATTAGCAACTAATGCCATATTGCTCCGGGGATATGCAGTGGTCATTCCCTGACCTTTCCGCACCCTCCGTATTTGGTGGTCACGAGCTCGAACCCCGGTCTAATTGAGAAGCATGTGCTATGCAATGCTGCTCCTGCTCACCTGCCTACGGAGGCACCGAACTAGACATATTATTAGGGGCAAAGGACAGTTGATGTGTGATTTTTTTTTTTTTTTTTTGGCTGAAGATTTATAAGCTTGCTTTCTTGCATCATTTGTCACTATTAATAACCATTCTCTGTCTTCTCCCACTTAACCCACCCCTTATCAATAGACATAACTTGCTCTCAATGCCCCAATTTGTATAGCAGTCTTTTATGTGTATCAAAAGCTTTTCTGATCGTCCCTTAATAAACTGAGATTAAAGATAATCTCAATAAATTAATAAATTCCCCTTAATAAATTCTTCAGGTGGTTGATCATTGGAATTGTTGGAACAAACTTTTATCTGTTGAGGTAGTGAATAGTTTGAATAAATTCAAGGAAGAACTAGACAAACTACTAGAGGGGGTGGATAGGTGATTTGAGAAGGTTTTGAAACTGATGCTGTACAAACTTGCTTTCTTTGCATTCTTATAATCTGCCTTAGCTTGCCTAACCTCCTTTATGACTTGACTGCAAACTAGTTTATATGTGCCATAGGCTTCTGTATTACCTGATAATTTATATGCATTCTATGTATTTTTCTTCTGTGCCAGAAGCCTCATTAGTTCATCTGGCACCCATTTAGCTCTAAGCCTTGAACAGTATCTCTTAGTGTTAAAAGCCAAGTAGTTTCCACAATTATGTCCGGGAATGTTTCCCATTTAGAATTTGCACCTGGTAACTTCATCAGTTGCTTCCACTGCATAGGATTTAAAGCCTTTCAGAGACTACTGTAGTCCCCTCCATGAAAGCAAAGCCTTTCTCTGTGCCCTTGATAACTTTGTGACCTTCTGAGGAGATGGGGTCTGAATGGTCATCTATTTTAATTTATTTTTGTTTCATTGTTGTGGTTGGTTTTTTGATCTGTTTATAATGTTATATCATACGTTCATATCATACATAATGTTATATCATTTATATGATGAGAGCCTTGTCGATCAATTCGGCCCTGGAAAGATTGTGCAAGGCTCAAGGGGTAGAATTTTTTTTCAGCCTGGACTGTACTTGTTAACAAGAGAGATTGCTTCTACAGGGATGGGATACACTTAAATAGAAAGGGTGCAAGAATATTTGCTGATGCTATCGAGGCAGTGTTAGGTGGGTCGGAAAACTGCTAGCTTGGGGGGAGACAAAGACCAATAGATTGACAGTAGCCACTGGCAGAGGTGAAAGAGATTCTTGCACTGCTTCTATTAGAATGAGCAGAAGCCTGAAAAACAAGATGCATGGTATTTCAGAGACTGCTGGGAGCCATTGCGGTACAAGTAAACACATGGGTTGTGTTAGGGTAGCTAAGAATAGAAACAGGTGCAGGTATACTTGCGTGTACACCAATGCTAGGAGTTTAGTAAATAAATTTGATGAATTTGAGGTATTGCTCAAAACATCAAAGGCAGATATTGTTGGGATATCAGAGACGTGGTGTCACACAGATATAAGGGATGCAGAACTGCAATTTGGGGAGTACAACGTCTACAGAAAGGATAGACAGGATAGGAAGGGGGAAGGGGTTATGCTATTAGTTAAGAAACACATAAAAACCAAGGAAGTGAAGCCAGTCGACATCGCTGGACAGTGCAGTGTTGAGTCAGTTTGGTGTGACATAAGCATTGGGAGATCAAAATTGAGAGAAGGAGTGTGCTATAGGCCTAATGACTCTGATGAGTATAATAAGGAACTGTACAGGGAAATAAAGTGGGCCAGTAAATCAGAGAGTCTTATAATGGGAGATTTTAATTTCCCAGATATTGACTGGAATTTGGTGGCTGGTTACTCACGCATTAGCAGGGCTTTTGTGGATTTATTGGATGATTGTTTTCTACATCAGCATGTTCGTCAGGCAACTAGAGGGAGTAATACTCTTGATTTGATTATCAGCAGTGATTCTTCATGCATTAAGAATCTGCAGATAAATGAACCACTAGGTGGCAGTGATCACAGTGTGCTGAAGTGGGATTTACTCAAAGAGGTAACTACCATTAGGGGTAAAGGGAAGGGTTATTGCTTCCGTAAAGGCGACTACGATGGACTGAGACAGTATTTAAATTCTATACAGTGGGACCAACTGATGATGTTACCAACAGCAAATTCAAAATGGGAACCATTCAAAGAACTTATCTTGGAAGCTACTAGGCTTTACATACCAACTAAGAAATATTGTTCAAGGTTTAGGCCAAAATGGATGTCAGATGAACTAATGAGGCATATGGCAGAGAAGAAAAATGCATGGGATACTTACAAATTAACACATGACACAGAAGCCTATGATAGATACAAGTTGATATGCAACCAAGTTACAAAGGAGGTTAGGCAGGCGAAGGCAGATTACGAGAAATCCTTGGCAAGGGATGCAAAGAAAAACAGCAAAGAGTTCTTTACTTATGTAAACTCTAGAAGGAAGGGGATGAATCAGATTGGTCCACTTGATATTGATGGGTCAACTGTTGATGATCCTGCTCAGGTAGCTAACAAACTAAATGAATATTTTGCATCGACATTCACACATGAGGAGTTATTCAGCAAGGGGAATGCTAGAGGTGTATTCAACTCTAGCAGTAAGCTACAGAATCTTGAAATAACTGGGAGTAAAGTGGAGGAGAAACTGTTGAAGATAAACACAAGAAAGGCACCCGGGGTGGATGGGATCTATCCAGTTATATTAAAGGAGGCACCAAAGGAAGTAAGCAAACCCTTAGCCATAATTATGAGAGATTCCTTGGACTCAGAGGAGGTACCCATAGACTGGAAATGTGCAAATGTGACCCCAATTCACAAAGGAGGATCAAAGGCTGACACAAGTAATTATAGACCTGTGAGCTTAACTTCTGTTCCAGGAAAATTAATGGAGGCACTGGTTAAAGAAGCACTGCAGGATCATTTAGACAAGACTTCAGTTATAGCTCAGACACAGCATGGTTTTGTTAAGGGGAAGTCTTGCCTGACCAACTTGATTGGATACTATGATGCAGTCACAAAAGAACTGGATGCAGGGAATAACTTTGATATTATATACTTGGATCTTAGAAAGGCTTTTGATACTGTTGCACATGGAAGACTGCTACACAAATTGGAGCAGTGTGACATTGGAGGCAAATTGCTGCTATGGATAAAGGGGTGGTTGAGGGGGAGAAGACAGAGAGTGGTAATCAATGGACACTGCTCATCGTGGACTAATGTTATTAGTGGAGTCCCTCAGGGCTCAGTGTTGGGTCCATTATTGTTTTCTGTATTTATAAATGATATTGATGATGGTATATCAAGCTTAATGTCCAAGTTTGCAGACGATACAAAGGTTGGCAGGGTTGTCAAGGACACTACTGACACTATGCTGCTGCAACAGGATCTGGAAAGGTTGAGCAGATGGGCTGAGAGGTGGCAAATGAAGTTTAACATTGACAAATGTAAAATACTACACATGGGAAACAGCAACCCCAGAGCAACGTACCAACTCTGTGGTACTACACTGACAGTGGTAGAGAATGAAAGGGACTTGGGGGTGGTTGTGCAGGCAGATATGAAGTTCTCTGAGCAGTGCAGACGGGCTGCAAGAGTAGCTCATGGAGTATTGTCAATGATATACAGGAATTTTTCCAGCAGGGATAAGGAGGTGATTATTCCATTGTATAAGGCAATGGTCAGGCCACACCTAGAGTACTGTATACAGGTCTGGAGGCCTCATTTCAAGAAGGATGTAGAGGCTGCTGGAACGAGTACAGAGAAGGGCAACAAGATTAGTCAATGGAACAAAGGGGTGCTCTTACGAAGAAAGGCTTAAGTTTTGAAAATTACAGTGTCTGGAGACTAGGCACCAGCGAGGTGATCTGATAGAGGTGTATAAAGCCTTGAATGGTTTAAGCATGCTCAATGCTGATGGGATTCTTCCTCTAGCTCAGAAAAATCACCTGAGAGGGCATAAATTCAAATTGAGGAAAGACAGATGTAGGATAGACGTGCGGAAATTTGCCTTTAGCCAGCGGGTGGTTGGTTGGTGGAACAGACTTCCATCCCTTGTGGTGGAGGTTGATAGCCTAAATAAGTTTAAGGCTCAGCTGGACAGGTATTTTGAAAGAACAGAGGGGTGAAGTGGAAGTGGGTTTTTTTTTTTTTTGGCTGATTCTGCATAAGCTTGCTTTCTTGCATCAAATGCCTCTACTAATGCCACTGCTAACTAATGCTAACATACAGTTCAGTCTTGTTGCCGTCAAGGCGATTTTGCTAAATTTATATTAATTGGCATCTCTTCTAAATTTCTTCTGCAACAACTTTATTTTTAAATTATTTCTTCCTCACCTTCTGTTTTTTTTGCTATAGATAAGTTACTGGTTTTCTTTGTTTTCATTTCTTACATAGTTTGCCATACTGTCAGCATGGCTTAATTCTGAACTTACTTATTCTAATTGTGTTTTGGCACCATGGGCTAAGCAATGCTTTGCAGCCACTGATTTCCCTGATTATTTTATTCTCTCTGTTACTGTTTTATAAGGCGCCTCCATAGCCAGGTGGGCAAGAGCAGCAGTGTGTAGCACACGCTTCTTGATTATACCGGGGTTCGAGCCCGTGACCACTGCATATCCCCAGAGCAATATGGCCTTAGTTGCTAATGCTTCTAAAAACCAAATAACAACAACAACAACAACTGTTTTATATTTATTTTTTCTTTATTATTTTGTATATAAGTTTGTATTAATATATTGAATAAAGTATGCATAAATGGATTTGAAAGTTACACAGAGTGCCAGTAACTAGAAGGGTGTGGAATGTAGAAAAAGAAGTGTAGTAGATTTGTGAAAGATGAAAGAATGTTAATATCCTAAAGGTCAAGTTGAATTAATAGAATTATGGGCTGAATTACCAAGCCAACAGAAAGTGGGAGAACTGTAAAATAAAATTAGTACATCAAAATACTAAAAAAATAAAAATGAAAAATGTAACTAAAATGAAAATAAAATGATATTGTTATAGCTGTCATCAGATATGAAGGGGAAACATATTTAGAAAATGGTCGAATATAGGTAAGGCAAATATGCTTGATCTGATGTCAGCTGAAATAAATAAATATTGACACATGATCAAGTATTTCATCAGGGGACTACACCGGAACTGTGTTTCTATACTTGTCCATAGTAGTAGAAGAAAAGTGATAGGCCAAAAAGCAACGAAAATGAAATTAGAACATTCTAATACAGTATGGATAAGGTCGTCCCAATGCAGTGTAATTTATTTAGATAAAAATAAGGATCAAGTTAGAATAAATATGGTTAATATAAATATGTAGAATTTAGTGTAGGATTTAATTATGTATAGATAGGATTTAAATGATTTAATTAAATTTGGACCAAGCACATGGTATAGGGTGAGGTATTAAATTAAGGATGGGGAAAGGAAAAAGGAGTATTTTAAATAAATAAAAAAGAAAAATAGCAATAGAATTAGGATAGTAGGAAATGTTCGTATTACCCTCGTGTACACTAATAGTTTTACAAATGGAAAGTACAGTAGAAAAAAGACAGCAGAAAGATAAAAAGCAAAAAAAGAAGTTATTAAACTAAGCTTGCTGTGGTTGTGAAGCCTAACCTTATAATAAGGGCTCTGGCATTTGTAAGCATTAGTATAAAAGGGAGCTAAAACCAAATGCTTGTATTAAAGAAACGAAGGAGCCGGGAAACAAAGCTAAAATGAAACTGAAAGTATAAGAAAGTGAACAATACCTGGAAATTTCAAGAAATGTGCAGCTGAAACAAGCTGGCTGGAAAAAATATATATATGTAGCAGACTGAAAAAGGTGGGGGGGGATGCTGCACATATATTCAGTAGAGTAGATGAATGCATGCAAACTTCAACCACATTAACAATATAACTACATGAAAAAAGCAATTCATAGCAGTGTAGCAGACTTAATAGTAAGCTGCAAAGAAATGCCAAAGAGTGGGAAAATAGTGACCTCTATATATTCGTATTTAGAATACAAGTGTATGAAGATAATTTAAAATTAGAATTGTAAAAAGAAATTCAGTTGGAATAGTATGTCTTTATTGTGATAAAGTCATACAAAATTAAACACATTACCATTAATAGATAAATAGTGTTGTACAATACATTGGCAAAAACTGTATTGTAAATTTGGATGTCTCTATACCTAATAGGGAAAACATAACACGTTAGACCAAATGATTTGAGATATAAATAGATTAATAGTTATAATCTATAGTCCAATTTGGCAAGAAAATACTCCAAGGAAAAAGAACTAATTTAAATCTCTAGAAAAAATTAACATGGTGACTTAATATCCAGAGGTGGTGTAGTTAAGGATCCAATTATAAAAGAACAGGAAATAAGTCCATGTATATGAAACAATTCCAAGGAAACAATTATAGTGGGGAAGAACAGGAAATAGTTCCATGTATATAAAACTAGATGACTCCACAGGTAGTATCAAGTGTGAATTCACTTTGGAAATAATAGAACATGAATCTAAGGAAAAAGAATCAGTTGACATTATATCCAAAGGCAGAGTAGTTAAAATCCAGTTATGAAGTAATAGAATTCCAGGGATATAAGTAACATGGTGACTTAAGATCCATAGGTGGTGTAGTTGGGATCTAATTATAAAAGAACAGGAAATAAGTCCATGCATAAGAAACAATTCCAAGGAAACAACTATAGCATGGAAGAAGAGGAATTAATTCCATGTATATAAATCTAGATGAATTCACAGGTAGTATTAGGTGTGAATTCACTGTGGAAAGAATAGTTAATAAATCCAAGGATAAAGTACCAGTTGACATAACCAATGGTAGTGCAGTTAAGAATCTAATTATGACAGAACAGGAAACAAATCTATGGATATGAAACAGTTCAATCTTAAGAAGGAAGAACAAGAAGTAATTCCAAGGAATCAATAAATTTGGATGTCTCTATACCTAATAGTGATGTAGTTAGGAGATTGTTTAAAGTGATATTATACAAAGTTTAGTGTTAAAAACCAAAGTCACTAAAATCTGAAGGCCACTATATAATTTTAGTAGAAAAACTAGAGATTGATTTTCAAAGCTGCAGTATGTTAACACATGTTTGAACCATCCAAGACCAAAAAATGCCAATTCTACATATAATATAAATCATAACTTGAAACAAATTAACAGAAGTCAGCAAAGACCCAACTTTGGTAGTTAATTATAAGTAATTTCATGAATGATTATTAAAACAAATCCAATGGATACATGAGAAAAGTGAAAACATAACAATAGAAACTTAGTGAGTAAAGAAACAAGGTAATCAATCTGAAGGAAATAGTTGCATTGGAAATCATGAGTTGAGTTTTATTGGCGCATCAGCAACTTAGGCTATAATGCGTTGGAAATCATGTATAGCTATTACTTACCAAGTAGTGGAATTCCACCAGAAACTTTTACAACTATACAGATACGTTTAGAACTGACCAGTGCATAGTAAATTATAATTGAATTTATTTATTTATTTCTGATCAAATGGGAAGCTACACTGAAACAGTATTTTACAAAGTAGATAGGGATATTATTGTTGAGAAGCTTATTATAAAGAAGTTGTAGAGCTTTGGTGAAGAGTAGTTGGTTACTACATATGTAAGCTAATCTGATGGTTTGGTACATATTATATTTTTATGTATTTTGTTGGAAATATTGGAATGCCAGTTGGTAAAGTAGATAACACCAAAGTTAAATGTATTTCTTTTATCATATATGTCAATATTATAAGGAGGTGAGGTAGTGCTAAGAGTAATATTGAGGTCAAAGAAGTTGGCTGTGTAATTAGTGGAGTTTTCTTTATTTAGTTTAAGTTCATTAGGATAAATAGCTTTGGCTATAGGTTAAAAGATAGTATTTAAGACTAGGATGTCATCTACATATCTGAAAGCTAACAGGTTTTAGTTAGGATTATTTATGGTGTATAGTTCTTTATAATAATACAAGAATAGGTTGGATACTAAGCTGGAACCCATAGGAACACCAATAGTTTGTTTATATGTAACTTTGCCATCGAAGATATGGCAGTTGAGTAAACAGAGGTTTACATAGTTATTCCAAGTATTTTTATTTACGTTTAATTTATCTTTGTATCTGTGATAAAGTTGTTTTAGCACAAATATTAAATTATGTGGTATGGAGGTAAAAAGGTTAGTGAAATCAAATGTTTCTATGACAACTAGGTTATTATTTATTATCCAAGTAGATGTGAGATTATTAAAAACTGTTTTTAGTAGTTTGAAAAAATGTGGAACTATTTTCTATTTCATTTTTAAGTTGATTACAGTAAAATTGTTTACAAATTATGGCAAAGTTATTGGAAGCTTTATCTACCGTTGTGATGAAAAATTGTCTTGAAAAATTCTATTATATGTTTTTTAAGGTTGTAGTAGGGTGTATAAAAGTTATTGTACAGTTTGTAGGCATTGGAGATAGCTTTTATTATGTCATGATATGCAATAGTGATCCAATTTTGGTACGCTTCATGTCGAATGTTGTATTTTGAAGAAAGTTTGTTAGCAAATTGTATTAGATTTAAATATAATATTTGGTTGATATTATTGAGGTTAGCTTTATTTATAGGTCTGTATTTAAAACCTTTGCTCATAGCAGTTTTTAGGTCATGGTTCTTAATGATGTTAAGATTGCCTGTAATAATATGCCAATGATATTGATCAATATATGGGGCATAAATAGGGTTATTGCAGTAGCATGGAAGATCAATGGGTAGAATATTTCCTATGTTAGTGGCTAGTTGTTCATAGTTACAATTTTTTTTTTTCTTTTTTGTGTGCATTCGTCAACTCTACTGAATAGGTGCGTGTCACCCCCCCCTGCCTTTTTCAGTCTGCTACGTATATATATTTTTTCCCGCCAGCTTGTTTTCACTATGCATTTCTTGCAATTTCCAGATATCGCTCACTTTCTTATTATACTTTCGGCTTCGTTTTAGATTTGTTTCTCGGCATGTTTCGATGCACATATTTTTCATTTTAATACACGCATTTGGTATTAGCTCCCTTTTATACTAATGCTTACAAATGCCAGAGCCCTTACTATAAGGTTGGGCTTCACAACACCAGCAAGCTCAGTGTTATTTAATAACTTTTTCTTTGCTTTTTATCTTTCTGCTGTCTTTTTTCTACTGTACTTCCCATTCGTAAAACTATCAGTGTACACAAGGGTAATATGAACATTTCCTACTATCCTAATTCTATTGCTATTTTTCATCTTCATTTATTTAAAATACTCCTTTTTCCTTTCCCCATCCTCAATTTAATACCTCACCCTATACCATGTGCTTGTTCCAAATTTAATTAAATCATTTAAATCATATCTATACATAATTAAATCCTACACTAAATTTTCTACAATTTATATTAACCATATTTATTCTAACTTGATCCTTATTTTTACCTAAAAAAATTACACTGCATTGGGACTACCTTGTCCATACTGTATTAGAATGTGCTAATTTCATTTTTGCTGCTTTTTGGCCTATCACTTTTCTTCTACTACTATGGACATGTATAGAAATGCAGTTCCTAATACATGGTCAGGTGTAGTCCCCTGATGAAATACCTGATCATGTTTCAAAATTTATTTATTTCAGCTGACATCGGATCAAGCATATATGCCTTACCTATATTCGACCATTTTCTAAATATATTTCCCCTCATATCTGATGACAGCTATAACACTATCATTTTATTTTTATTTTCAATTTATTTACATTTTTTATTTTTATTTTTATTTTATTAGTATTTTGATGTACTAATTTTACTTTACAGTTCTCCCACTTTCTATTTGCTTGGTAATTCAGCCCATAATTCTATCAATTCATCTTAACCTTTAGGATATTAACATGCTTTCACCTTTCACAAATTTACTGGCACTTTGTGTAACTTTCACATCCATTTATGCATACTTTATTCAATATATTAATACAAACTTATATAGCACCTCTGTAGCCAGGTGGGGGGGAGTGGCAGCGCATAGTGCACGCTTCTTGATTAGACCGGGGTTCGAGCCCGTGACCACCAAATACGGAGGATGCAGAGAGGTCAGGGAATCACCACCGCATATCACCGGAGCAATATGGCCTTAGTTGCTAAATGCTTAAATTCTCCTAAAAACCAAATAATAATAACAACAACAACAAACTTATATATACTCTTGTATCCTTTAATGCTGCTTTGTGCTTTTAGGTGCATCTCTCATACCTGATTTATTTATTATCCTTTTTTTTTTTTCATTTAAACTATTTCATCAACAGAATCCTCTTCATCATATGTAACTTTTTAAACATTTCCTTTAAGAAGTTACATTTAATATGCATTTATACCCAAACGATCAGATTAGCTTACATATGTAGTAACCATCTACTCTTCACTAAAGCTGTACAACTCCTTTATAATAAGCTTCTCAACAATAATACAGGCATACCTCGAATAACGAATAGGATGCGTTCCACGAAATTACTTCGTTAAGCGAAACTTCGTTTTCAGAGGTAAAAATACTATGGCTAGAATAGGGATACGTTCCTACGTAAAGAAAATGAAAAGCTTTTTTTTTCGAACAAAGAAAAGTTTTATTAAATAAACAGTCAACTTACATACAAAGTGAAATCACATTTTAAAATATGAGTCTCAAGTTGATTGCTTATGCTCTTTTTCTCTTTCATTTAACAATTGCCTATACGGAGTTATTGCATTTAACACTGATCGCTTAACAATAAAACTTCTTCCTAAATCAGGATCATTTTCACTAAAAAAATTTAAAACGTTTTCAATGTCATTTAAGCACCTTTTTAAATCTTTGGTTGTTAACACTTTTTCGGCAGGAACTTCTTTAACTTTGTCTTCGTTGCTAACAAGGTTTTCTAAATCTTCCACTGAAAAACCATCATCTTCTGCATTCACTAAATTTCTAACATCCTCTTCATCGACATTTTCGAAACCTATTGATTGAGCCATCTGGATAACTTCATTTCTAATTTCTTGGGTGTTATTTTCTTCTTCTAGTACAACTTCTGGCCATATTTTGCGCCAAACTCCATTTAAGCATTTCTTAGTGACTTCTTTCCAAGAACTATCAATGTTTTCAATTGCGTTTTTAATGGTGTAGTTTTTCCAAAAAGTTTTAACTGTCATTTCCTCTTTATCCTCTAGTTCAGTTAAATTGCTTAATGTTCGACCCAGATAAAGGCCGCTGTAGCCTAGTGGTCAGGCGCGCGGGTGCATAAGTACACGTGCCTCGAGTGACCGGGGTTCAAGCCCGTGACTGCTGAATACGGTGCTGTTTCTTGTATTCTGTCTATCTTGTTAACTCCTCTGACTGTTTGGTCGTCCCGGAGCATAAACAGAAAATTTATTAAATTTATTATTATAATAAGCTTTAAATGATGCTGTTACTCCCTGATCCAATGGTTGAATCAAGGAAGTTGTGTTTGCTGGAAGAAACACAACTTTGACAGGAATGCATGTGTCCAACGTGTTAAGATCAGTAGGATGTCCCGGAGCATTGTCTAGCAACAAAAGAGCTTTTTCTTCAAAGTTGTTTTTTTTGACAATACCGTTTTACTTCAGGACAAAAGTGGTTAACAAACCAATCAGTAAATAACTCCTTGGTAACCCACGCTTTTCTATTTGCTTTCCATATTACAGGTAAATTCATTTTTATGTTACCTTTTAACGCCCTCGGATTTTCTGAATGGTAAACTAATAACAATTTTAATTTATAATCGCCAGAGGCATTTGATCCAAAGAGTAACGTTAAACGGTCTTTGGCTGCTTTGAACCCAGTAGCTGATTTTTCTTCAATAGAAATGAAGCTTTTTGTTGGTAGCCGTTTCCAGAACAAACCGCTTTCGTCAACACTGAACACCAAATTTGGTGGAAAATTTTCACGTTCAATTATTTCCTTTAGTTTTTCTGGAAACTTATTTGCAGCTTCTCCTGTTAATTTTACACTATGAATCCTGGCCCGTTTTTTAAATTTCTCGAACCAACCACGAGAAGCCCAAAAGGTTTCCGTAATTTCTTCAGTTTGTTTAGATTTCAGGTGATTAAACTCGAATATATATATTTTTTTATGTTAAATGGGGCTTGAAATTGCGGACTTCGTTATATCGAAGCTTCGTTATCAGAGGTAACGTTAACCGAGGTATGCCTGTATCCCTGTATCCCTATATACTTTGTAAAATACTGTTTAAATATAGTTTCCCATTTGATCAGAAATAAATTCAATTATAATTTACTATGTACTAGTCAGTTCTAAACGGTTCCTAAAATTTTTAGCTGGTGAAATTTCAAAATTCAGCATGCCTGAACCTGAAAGTTTTTTCCACATATAATTTTGAGTAAACAGTAACAGTTCACTTCTAAAATTTGCTCAGTAAAACTATATCCATATATAGGAAGGTACAAATTTTTTTGTTTTTATTTTTATGAAAACCTCAAAACGAAAAGTATCAAAACCTATAGTACTTTGTACTGTGCATGGGTTGAAGAAGTATGGGTGGAGGGGGATGCTGGAAACTTTGCTCTAGAGACTAAACATGGGTTTCACCACTTCAAGCCTCTAATAAGCAAAGTGGTGGTATTTCACTGGTTACAGCCATTAACCTGAGCCAACAATTATTGCACGATTAATATTTCATAGTGGTATCTAGCAGGTTCCATGCATGCACCACTGGATGAAGATAAAGCTGTTTAGTTAATACAAGACCCAAGTTTTTTTCAATAATGGCAGAAGTCATGGCTGTTAAAACTGATATGAAATTCAAAAATCATCTAAATAAAAATTTCAGAAATATTTAAACTAAACATACCGTTGGTCCAATGTCACCTTTTTCTCCCTTTGGACCCTAAAATTATGCAAATTTTCTATTAAAATGTGCTTTCTACAGGTTATCTTAAATTATATATATATATATATATCACTGATATCCAACCTAAATAACTCAACTAGTATACACAACAATTATAAACAGCTCTATACAGTCAATTCATAATATTAAATAAAATCACACCACAACGTGCCACATCACCCACAACTTCAGAGCAGCAGCCATACAAAACAAAAAGCAACAGAACAAGAAAAACACATACACACAATATTAGAAGCTGTAAGCAATCATGCAGGTGAAAAAATGGACAGACAAAGCAAGCAAGAGAAAGAGAGAGACAAAGAGTAAAAAGATGGAAATTGTTATAATTTTTCATTAATATGACACAGAATGCCACAGCATCACCAGGTGGCTGTAGTTGGATAGTTACCGGAAGCCCAGGTATGCCATCGGTGCCCTGTTAGAACAGAAGACAGAAAGGGTTAGATTTGTGTTGAACTTAAATAATACATATAAATAACATGGTATCTGAAAAATAACTTTCATTTCATTACCATTATTTTATTAATAAAAAATGACACAACAAAAAGGTTAAGAGAAATATAAATTATAAAATTCAAAAAGTTGTAACTTTATGGCACACACTTAGTTCAAAAATTTGAGATCAAAATCATTGCAGCATCATTTCTATATATTCATAGTACCATGCCACTTCTTATCAGAAAAGTGTCTAGAATTCCTTTTTATTGAAATCTGCATGTCATTTCATTATTGTTTTTATTAGCTGAGTTTTGTAGGTAGGTAATTTTGAAAGATGGGATGAGATGAGATGAGATGAGATGATTTTAAATCAGAGTTAAAAACTCCTGCAGTTCTGTCTTTTATGTGATAAGTAGAGGATCTTTAAAGAATTGTGCAACTCAGTATAAGTCGTTATACAATAAAATCCCGCTAATCCAGATTAATAGGGGAAGAGGAGTAATCCAAATTATAGAATATAATTATGTGTAAATATTTACAAGCTGTAGTTCATAAAACCTAGCACAAGACTAGGAGAAATGGAGACAGCTCATCAAAGGGGCAAACTAGTCGATAGACTGATACACTGAAGAAGAAGTTCATAAAAACAAGCACATTCATTTGCAATTCAGCAATATACATGAACTTAGTATTAGGATTCAATTGATAAATAAGATGACAAAAATAAAATTTGTAAAAATTTTTGTTAAATTTCTGCAATTTCTGTTCCATCCTTCTATAATTATATTGTATTTACATTATGTATTATTGTGTATAAGTATTTCATTAATGTAAAATGAATGTGTATGTCATTTTATTGATACTTTGTTCAAATAAATTGCAATGTGAAATAATAAAGTTAATATTAATTTTAAGTATGAAAAACAAGGACACCTACCTGCTTGTAAAAGCCTGTTGTTTTAACATAATTAATAGTAGACAAAGTATCATACTTTATCATTATAACATAACTACTCAAATCCTGGATTTATGAGAGAGAGAGAATCGATCTTTTTGTTAGGCTCTCTGTAGTAACCTTCTTTGATCCCTTTTCCATCTCACAACCTACTAGAGTTGATTCCATAGAGTTTTTACATCTTTTTACGAAAAAAAAAAAAAAATCACAACCCTCTGCCTTCTGCCCTGCAGCCACCCAGCAATCCATCTTAGAATCGTACGAGTAATCCCAACCTGTTCAAGCTTATGCAGTAACCCCTCATGAGGAACGGAGTCAAATGCTTTGCTAAAATCCAAATAAACTATCTTGAAATTGTTCTCTAATTCCAGCTCATGAATAACTGTCAGCCTACTAAGTTAGTTAAACATGATTTTCCCTTAACAAAGCCATTTTGTGTGTCCATCAGAATGCTATACCTCTCTAAATGTCTCTGAATTATTGCAGTCTCAGTCATTCCCTCTAAGATTTTCCCTACCACTGAAGTCAGACTAACTGGTCTGCAGTTACCAACTTCGTTCATAGAACCACTTTTACATAAAAGTGGTGATACAGTGGCACTACTCTAATCCAAAGAAATCTCCCGAGTCCAAATATGTTCTCATAATTAATCTCAATGGTTCAATACACTCCATTGTGCTGTCTCTAACATCTACAGGATATATGCAATCAACTCCGGAAGCCACACTTGCCTTTATGCTCAAAAGTTTTTCTAATAAACAATCATCTGTAATCACAACATCACTAATTTCATATGGCTTAGCTTCACTCGTACCACCTCTTTTCAGCATGAAGGGTCTTTCCTCAGTAAAGACCGATGCAAAGTACCTATTCAATTCATCTGCAACATGTTGGGTTATTTAAGACTTTCCCACACCGTGTTATTATTGTTATTTTGTTTTTTTTTAAGGAGCATTAGCAACTAAGGCCACATTGCTCCGGAGATATGCGGTGGTCATTCCCTGACCTTTCTGCATCCTCCGTATTTGGTGGTCATGGGCTCGAACCCCGGCCTAATCAAGAAGCGTGTGCTACGCACTGCTGCTCCTGCCCACCAGGCTACAGAGGCGCCACACCCAGTGTACAAGGGTACTAATCTGATTAGCTTACTTCTTCATTGTAGTAGTAATAGTAATGGAAAATGATGCTAGAAAGCAAGCTTATATAGTACTCAGCCAAAAAAAAAAAAAAAACATCTGTACCCTCCAAGAATTCGTCTAGTTCTCCCTCGAATTTATTCTACCCATCCATTTCCACAACAAATGGAATTCTGTTCCAACAACCAACCACCCGCTGGCTGAAGGCAAACTTCCACACATCTATCCTACAACCATCCTTTCTCAACTTGAATTTATGTCCCCTCGTGTGTAGTCCCAACAAGTGGAAGAATACCGTTAACATTCAGCATACTCAATCCAGTCAGGGTTTTAAACACCTCAATTAGATTTCCCCGCAGGTGCCTGGTCTTGAAATGCTGAAATCTGCAGAAATCAAGCCTAGCTAGGTAAGAACACTCTTTTGTTCCCTTCCACAAGATTCCACATTCCACAAGATCTACATCCTTCCTAAAGTGAGTCTTCCAAAGCTGCATACAGTACTAAAGATGCGGCCTAACCATGGCCTTACACAAAAGGATAATCATCAACTTATCCCTGCTAGCAAAGTTTCTGTATATCATTGACAAAACTCCACGAGTTCTCCTGGCAGCATATCTGCACTGCTCAGAGAATTTCATGTCTGACTGCACAATTATCCCCAGTTCTTTTTCATTCTACACTACTCTGAAAGTAGTATCACACAGTTGATAAGTTACACTGAGGTTACTGCTACCAATGGGCAATACCTTGTATTTGTCAACGTTAAACTTCAACTGACATTTCTCAGCCCATCAACCCAATTTTCCTAGATCTTGTTGCAGCTCACCCTGATGACTCTCGTTAACCACTCTGCCAAACTTTGTATCATCTGTAAGCTTAAGACAATAAGCCTGACATATACTCATCAATATCATTGATAAATATTGAAAATAATGGACCTGGCACCAAACTCTGGAGAACTCCACTAATATCATTATTCCACAAAGGGCATTAGTATTGTCAGAGGTATATGATGCAAGAAAGCAAGTTTATACAACATCAGCAAAAAAAAAAAAAAAAAATCTTTCCATTTCACCCATCGATTTCCTTTAAACGTTTGTCCAGTTCTTCCTTGAATTTATTTAAGCTATCAATTTCCATAACGACAGATGGAAGTTTGTTTCAGCAATCAACCACCCGCTGACTAAAGGCAAATTTCACAACTGTCTTTCCTCGGTTTGAATTTATGCCCCCTCAGGTTTATAATCTGGGCAAGGGGAAGAATACCATCAGCATTGAGCCTGCTCAAACCATTCAAGATCTTATACACCTCAATTAGATCACCTCGCAGGTGCCTAGTCTCCAGACGCTGCAATTTGCAGAACTTCAGCCTTTCTTGGTAAGAGCACCCCTTTGTTCCCCTAACCAGTCTTGCTGCCCTTCTCTGCACTCATTCTATCAACTCTGCATCCTATATCATTGAAATTAAATTCCATATCATTGACAAGATATGGAATTTCATTGACTGTATACCATCGACAAGACCTCATCGACCTGCTGTGGCAGCCTGTCTGCACTGGTCAAAAAAACTTCATATATGACTGCACAATTACCGCAAGGTCTTTTTCATTCTCCACTACCCTGAGTGTAACACTTCAGCCTTTTTGGTAAGAGCACCCCTTTGTTCCCCTCACCAGTCTTGTTGCTCTTCTCTGTACTCATTCTATCAACTCTACATCCTTCCTAAAATGAGGCCTCCAGACCTGGATGCAGTACTCAAGGTGTGGCCTGACCACTACCTTATAGTGGGTTGGAAAACTGCTAGCTTGGGGGGAGACAAAGACCAATAGATTGACAGTAGCCACTGGCAGAGGTGAAAGAGATTCTTGCACTGCTTCTATTAGAATGAGCAGAAGCCTGAAAAACAAGATGCATGGTATTTCAGAGACTGCCGGGAGCCATTGCGGTACAAGTAAACACATGGGTTGTGTTAGGGTAGCTAAGAATAGAAACAGGTGCAGGTATACTTGCGTGTACACCAATGCTAGGAGTTTAGTAAATAAATTTGATGAATTTGAGGTACTGCTCAAAACATCAAAGGCAGATATTGTTGGGATATCAGAGACGTGGTGTCACACAGATATAAGGGATGCAGAACTGCAATTTGGGGAGTACAACGTCTACAGAAAGGATAGACAGGATAGGAAGGGGGGGGGGGTTATGCTATTAGTTAAGAAACACATAAAAACCAAGGAAGTGAAGCCAGTCGATATCGCTGGACAGTGCAGTGTTGAGTCAGTTTGGTGTGACATAAGCATTGGGAGATCAAAATTGAGAGTAGGAGTGTGCTATAGGCCTAATGACTCTGATGAGTATAATAAGGAACTGTACAGGGAAATAGAGTGGGCCAGTAAATCAGAGAGTCTTATAATGGGAGATTTTAATTTCCCAGATATTGACTGGAATTTGGGGGCTGGTTACTCACGCACTAGCAGGGCTTTTGTGGATTTATTGGATGATTGTTTTCTACATCAGCATGTTCGTCAGGCAACTAGAGGGAGTAATACTCTTGATTTGATTATCAGCAGTGATTCTTCATGCATTAAGAATCTGCAGATAAATGAACCACTAGGTGGCAGTGATCACAGTGTGCTGAAGTGGGATTTACTCAAAGAGGTAACTACCATTAGGGGTAAAGGGAAGGGTTATTGCTTCCGTAAAGGCGACTACGATGGACTGAGACAGTATTTAAATTCTATACAGTGGGACCAACTGATGATGTTACCAACAGCAAATTCAAAATGGGAAGCATTCAAAGAACGTATCTTGGAAGCTACTAGGCTTTACATACCAACTAAGAAATATTGTTCAAGGTTTAGGCCAAAATGGATGTCAGATGAACTAATGAGGCATATGGCAGAGAAGAAAAATGCATGGGATACTTACAAATTAACACATGACACAGAAGCCTATGATAGATACAAGTTGATATGCAACCAAGTTACAAAGGAGGTTAGGCAGGCGAAGGCAGATTACGAGAAATCTTTGGCAAGGGATGCAAAGAAAAACAGCAAAGAGTTCTTTACTTATGTAAACTCTAGAAGGAAGGGGATGAATCAGATTGGTCCACTTGATATTGATGGGTCAACTGTTGATGATCCTGCTCAGGTAGCTAACAAACTAAATGAATATTTTGCATCGACATTCACACATGAGGAGTTATTCAGCAAGGGGAATGCTAGAGGTGTATTCAACTCTAGCAGTAAGCTACAGAATCTTGAAATAACTGGGAGTAAAGTGGAGGAGAAACTGTTGAAGATAAACACAAGAAAGGCACCCGGGGTGGATGGGATCTATCCAGTTATATTAAAGGAGGCAGCAAAGGAAGTAAGCAAACCCTTAGCCATAATTATGAGAGCTTCCTTGGACTCAGGGGAGGTACCCATAGACTGGAAATGTGCAAATGTGACCCCAATTCACAAAGGAGGATCAAAGGCTGACACAAGTAATTATAGACCTGTGAGCTTAACTTCTGTTCCAGGAAAATTAATGGAGGCACTGGTTAAAGAAGCACTGCAGGATCATTTAGACAAGACTTCAGTTATAGCTCAGACACAGCATGGTTTTGTTAAGGGGAAGTCTTGCCTGACCAACTTGATTGGATACTATGATGCAGTCACAAAAGAACTGGATGCAGGGAATAACTTTGATATTATATACTTGGATCTTAGAAAGGCTTTTGATACTGTTGCACATGGAAGACTGCTACACAAATTGGAGCAGTGTGACATTGGAGGCAAATTGCTGCTATGGATAAAGGGGTGGTTGAGGGGGAGAAGACAGAGAGTGGTAATCAATGGACACTGCTCATCGTGGACTAATGTTATTAGTGGAGTCCCTCAGGGCTCAGTGTTGGGTCCATTATTGTTTTCTATATTTATAAATGATATTGATGATGGTATATCAAGCTTAATGTCCAAGTTTGCAGATGATACAAAGGTTGGCAGGGTTGTCAAGGACACCACTGACACTATGCTGCTGCAACAGGATCTGGAAAGGTTGAGCAGATGGGCTGAGAGGTGGCAAATGAAGTTTAACATTGAAAAATGTAAAGTACTACACATGGGAAACAGCAACCCCAGAGCAACGTACCAACTCTGTGGTACTACACTGACAGTGGTAGAGAATGAAAGGGACTTGGGGGTGGTTGTGCAGGCAGATATGAAGTTCTCTGAGCAGCGCAGACGGGCTGCAAGAGTAGCTCATGGAGTATTGTCAATGATATACAGGAATTTTTCCAGCAGGGATAAGGAGGTGATTATTCCATTGTATAAGGCAATGGTCAGGCCACACCTAGGGTACTGTATACAGGTCTGGAGGCCTCATTTCAAGAAGGATGTAGAGCTGCTGGAACGAGTACAGAGAAGGGCAACAAGATTAGTGAATGGAACAAAGGGGTGCTCTTACGAAGAAAGGCTTAAGTTTTGCAAATTACAGTGTCTGGAGACTAGGCACCAGCGAGGTGATCTGATAGAGGTGTATAAAGCCTTGAATGGTTTAAGCATGCTCAATGCTGATGGGATTCTTCCTCTAGCTCAGAAAAATCACCTGAGAGGGCATAAATTCAAATTGAGGAAAGACAGATGTAGGATAGACGTGCGGAAATTTGCCTTTAGCCAACGGGTGGTTGGTTGGTTGGTGGAACAGACTTCCATCCCTTGTGGTGGAGGTTGATAGCCTAAATAAGTTTAAGGCTCAGCTGGACAGGTATTTTTAACGAACAGAGGGGTGAAGTGGAAGTGGGTTTTTTTTTTGGCTGATGCTGCATAAGCTTGCTTTATTGCATCAAATGCCTCTACTAATGCTAATGCTTATAGAAGGGGATAATCACATTTTTATCTCTGCTAGCAAAATTCTAAATCATTGACAAGATATGGAATTCCATTGACTGTATACCATCGACAAGACCTCATCGACCTACTGTGGCAGCCTGTCTGCACTACTTAAAAAAACTTCATATCTGACTGCACAATTACCCCAAGGTCTTTTTCATTCTCCACTACCCTGAGTGTAACACCACACAATTGGTATATTTTTCTAGAGTTACTGCTACCTATATGCAGTACTTTACATTTGCCAATTTAACTTCAGTTACCACTTCTCAGCCATCTGCCCAACTTTTCTAGATCCTATTGCAGTAGCTTACTGTTATTAACAACCCTGAGGTTGTTAATGACAAAGCACCAATCCTGGGGAGACTCCACTAATAACATTAGTCCACAAAGAGCAATGTCCACTGATTACCACTCTCTATCTTCTCCCAATCAACCATACTTTTATCCACTGCAGCAACTTTCCCTTAATGCCATACTACTTCAATTTCTACAGTAGTCAAATTTGTAAATTTGTACAATTCTTCCATGTGCAACAGTATCAAAAGCTTTCCTGAAATCCATGTATATGATATCAAACTTACCTTTTACGTCCACTTCCTTTGTGACCACTTCATAGTATCCAATCAAACTGGTCAGACAAGACTTCCCCTTAACAAACCCATGCTGAGCTATAACTGAAGTCTCATATAGATGATCCTGCATTGCTTCTTTAACCAATGCCTCCATTAATTTCCCTGGAACAGAAGTTAAACTAACAGGTCTGTAATTACCTGTGTCTCCCTTTGATCCTCCTTTGTGAATTGGGGTTACATTTGCACATCTCCAGTCCATGGGTACCTCCCCTGAGTCCAGGGAAGCTCTCATAATTATGGCTAAGGGTTTGCTGCCTCCTTTAATGTAACTGGATAAATTATATCCACCCCAGGTGCCTTTCTTGTGTTTATCTTCAACAATTTCTCCTCCACTTTACTCTCAGTTATTACAAGATTTTCTAGCTTACTGCCAGAGTTGAATGCACCTCTGG
Organism: Mastigoproctus giganteus; assembly: GCF_048544385.1. Classification (NCBI taxonomy): domain Eukaryota; kingdom Metazoa; phylum Arthropoda; class Arachnida; order Uropygi; family Thelyphonidae; genus Mastigoproctus; species Mastigoproctus giganteus. Next base: position 229,154,638 of record NC_143581.1, on the reverse strand, counting down.
CATTCCCCTCCCTGAATAACTCATCATGTGTGAATGTCGATGCAAAATATTCATTTAGTTTGTTAGCTACCTGTGCAGGATCATCAACAGTTGAACCATCAATATCAAGTGGACCAATCTGATTCATCCCCTTCCTTCTAAAGTTTACATAAGTAAAGAACTCTTTCCTGTTTTTCTTTGCATGCTTTGCCAAAGATTTCTGGTAATCTGCCTTCAGCTGCCTAACCTCCTTTGTAACTTGGTTACACAGCTTATATCTATCATAGGCTTCTGTGTCACATGTTAATTTATATGTATCCCATGCAGTTTTCTTCTCTGTCAGATGTCTAATTAGTTCATCTGACATCCATTTAGGCCTAAATCTTGAACAATATTTCTTTGTTGGTATGAAATGCCTAGAAGCTTCCAAGATTAATTCTTCGAATGCTTCCCATTTTGAATTTGCTGTTGGTAACATCATCAGTTGGTTCCACCGTATAGAATTTAATTACTGTCTCAGACCACGATAGTCACCTTTACGAAAGCAAAAACTCTTCCCTTTACCTTTGATGGTAGTTACCTCTTTGAGTAAATCCCACTTCAGCACACTGTGATCACTGCCACCTAGTGGTTCCTTTATCTGCAGATTCTTGATGCATGAAGAATCATTACTGATAATCAGATCAAGAGTTTTACTCCCTCTAGTTGCCTCCCAAACATGCTGCTGTAGAAAACAATCATCCAATAAATCCACAAAAGCTTTGCTAGTGTGACACCTAATTTATAAGACACCTAATTTACTGGCCCACTCTATTTCTCTGCACAATTGCTCATTATACTCATCAGATTCATTAAGCCTATAACACACACCTACTTTCATTTTTCCTTTCCCAGTGCTTATGTCACACCAAACAGACTCAACATTGCATTGTCCTCTAACATCAATTGGATGCACTTCCTTAGATTTTATGTGTTTCTTAACTAATAGCATAACCCCTCCTCCCTTCCTGTCCTGTCTATCCGTTCTGTACACATTGTACTCCCCAAATTCCAGTTCTGCACTGCTTATGTCTGTGTGATACCATGTCTCTGATATCCCAACAATATCTGCCTTTGATGTCTTGACTAGCACTTCAAGCTCATCGAATTTATTAACTGTACTCCTAGCATTGGTGTACATACAAGTATACATGCACCTGTTTCTACTCTTAGTTACCCTAACACAGCCCATGTATTTACTTGTTCCACTATGACTCCCAGCAGTCCTGGAAATTCCCATTGCCTTGCTTTCCAGGCTGCTGCTCAATTGCATTTCAATAGAAGTAGTGCAAGAATCACTTTTACCTCTGCCAGTGGCTACTGTTAATCTATTAGTCATTGTATCTCCCCAAACTAGCAGTTTTCCGACCCACCTAACACTGCCTCGATAGCATCAGCAAATATTCTTGCACCCTTTCTATTTAAGTGTATCCCATCCCTGTAGAAGCATTCTCTCCTGTTAACAAGCACAGACCAGGCTGAGAAAAATTCTAGCCCCTTGAGCCTTGCACAATCTCTCCAGGGCCGAACTGATTGACAAGGCTCTCATCATATACTCCCTCCTATCGTGTCTGGGCAGTATTGCAGACACTTTCAAATTCAACCCTAACTCATGGCTTTTTTTCAGCATTGTCTTGTACTTGTTAAGAAATTCTGCTGGTCTCCTACTCTTAATATCATTAGTGCCAACGTGTACAACAATATCACCCTTTGTGCCCTTAAAGGATGATATCTGCCCTACAACTTCATCAACTTTTGCCCCTGACAGACATACCCTGGTCCTGTTCCATCTATCCTTTTTGCATAATATGTTCGCCGTTTCCCTGAAAATAGAGTCAACTACAATAACTAGTTCCTTTGGGACAGCGCATTCTGCCTTGGGGGTTGTCACTGTGTTGCGTGATGTTCAAGTGCAAGCTCTGGCTTTGATGTGGGCAGCTGAAAGCTTGATGGGCCCTCAATTTAAATCCTTTGAGGGCATCCACCCTGTCCTTCAAACTCTCATATACGCCCATAACAATGCCAGGTTGGCACCTGATTTCCTCGCACTCCTTAAATCATGCATACACAAAGACATTTCCCTTGGCAATATCATGTCCCATTCCTGATTGCTTCACAAACATCAAACAAGCATCAAACATGAATAATAATACTCTCTTTACATCCCTGAAAATCTGACAGTCTGTTGGTAACATCATCAGTTGTTTCAGTCTGGATCTGACAATCTGTTGGTAACATCATCAGTTCTTTCAGTCTGATTCTCCACCACCTATCTTTATTACAAAAAATGTTACCCGTTTTCCTGACAACAGAGTCAGGAAATAAAACTATATCACCTTGACCAGAGCAGTGTGCACTTGCCTATTCTTTTCTTGGATCTGAATCGGGGGTGCATCACTTGGCAAGTCAGGAGATAGTCCCAGTTACATTTTGATATCATATATTTGGATTTGAGTAAAGCTTTTGACACTGTTACGCATGGAAGACTATTGTACAGATTAGAGCAGAATGGTATTAAGGGTAAGTTGCTACAATGGATAAAAGGATGGTTGAGTGGGAGAAGACAGAGGGTGTTAATTAATGCGTGCTTCTCTTCGTGGACTAATCTTATCCACAGGGTTCGGTGTTGCGTCCTCTGTTGTTTTGTATATTTATCAATGATATTGATGAAGGTATATCAGGCTTAGTGTCGAAGTTTGCAGATGATACAAAGGTTGGAAGGGTTGTTAATGACAGTAATGGCAGTGTGCTACTGCAACAGGATCTAGATAATTTGGGCAGATGGGCTAAGAAGTGGCAACTGAAGTTTAACCTTGACAAATGCAAAGTACTCCATATGGGTAGAAGTAACCCCAGAGAAACGTACCAACTGTGTGGTACTACACTTAAGGTGGTAGAAAATGAAAAAGACCTGGGAGTAATTGTGCAGTCAGATATGAAGTTTTCTGAGCAATGCAGACAGGCTGCCAGGGCAGATCATGGGGTTTTGTCAATGATATATAGGAATTTTGCTAGCAGGGAAAAGGAGGTGATTGTCCCTCTGTATAAGGCAATGGTCAGACCATGCCTTTAGTACTGCGTACAGGTCTGGAGGCCTCATTTTAGGAAGGATGTAGATTTGCTTGAGCTTGTACAGAGAAGGGCAACAAGATTGGTGAGGGGAATGAAGGGATCCTCTTACCAAGAGAGGCTTAGGTTCTGCAAATTGCAGTGGCTGGAGACTAGGCACATGCGCGGTGATCTGATTGAGCTGTATAAGGCCTTGAATGGGTTGGGCACGCTGAATTCTGATGGGATCCTTCCACTTGTTCAGACTAAGAACCTAAGGGGGCATAAATTCAAATTAAGAAAAGACAGATGTAGAATAGATGTGCAGAAATTTGCCTTTAGCCAGCGGGTGGTTTTTTGCTGTAAGAAACTTCCATCTGTCGTGGTGGAAGTTGATAGGTTAAATAAATTTAAGGAGGAACTGGACAGGCATTTGGAGGGAATAGTGTGATTTTTTTGGCTGATGCTGCATAAGCTCATACACTTGCTTACTTACATCACATGCCACTACTACTACATTTATTTCTAGGGCAAGCACTCATTTCTTCAGTGACTCAAATTCTTCTCGTAATGCACAGTTGTAATTTGAGATTAGTACACTCCTTACATCGGTTGCAAAGAAAAGTTCGTCAGTTGAGCTAGGTCTGTCTGCCAGACCAGCCTTAGAACACATTCCACAGGCTATACAAATGACGAAGTTGTGTTTCATGCTGGAAATGCCTGGAGGTATTTTCCATTTGAGTTCTAATGTTCCTGGACTTTGTATTGTAAGTGGATCTTGTAGAAACCATAATTTAAGTAAAATTTGAACTTTAGGAAGATTACAAAATTTAAATTTACAATATATTATGGAATTTATATTAACAAAATATTGTAGAAATTATATTTCAAATGAACAGAGGGGTGAAGTGGAAGTGGTTATTTTTTATTTATTTATTTTTTTTTTTTTTGGCTGATGTTGCATAAGCTTGCTTTCTTGCATTAAATGCCTCTACTAATGCTAATATTTGCATCTCCAGTCCATAGGGAATTCCCCTGAATCCAAGTACGCTCTCATAATGACGGCTAATGGTTTACTTACCTCCTTTGCTATCTCCCTTAATACAATTGGATAGATTACATCCACCCTAGGTGCCTTTTTTATGTCCATTGTCAACAATTTTCCTCCACTTTCCTTTTAGTTATCGCAAGGCGCCTCCGTAGCCAGGTGGGAAGGAGCAGCAGTGCGTAGCGTATGCTTCTTGATTAGACCGGGGTTCAAGCCCGTCACCACCAAATACGGAGGATGCAGAAAGGTCAGGGAATGACCACCGCATATTCCAAGAGCAATATGGCCTTAGTTGCTAATGCTCCTAAAAGCCAAATAACAACAACAACATATCGCAAAGTCATTCAGCTCCTCTTTTGAGTTTGATAAACTTCTGGCATGCACTGTCTTCCCTAAAGAATTCCTCATATGTGAATATAGATGCAAAACACCTATTCCATTTGTCCACAACCTGGGCAGGATCATCAACAGGTAACCCATAGACATCAAGTTGTCCAATGTGATTCAACCCCTTCCTTCTACTCTATATATAAGCATATATTTGCTGTTTTTCTTTGCATTCTTTGACAGAGACTTCTCGTAATCTGCCTTAGCTTGCCTAACCTCCTTTGTGACTTGATTACAGAATAATTTATACATACCATAGGCTTCTGTATCACCTGATAGTTTATATGCATCCTATGCACTTTTATTCTCTGCCACATGTCTCAATGCTTCTTGATTAGACCGGGGTTCGAGCCCGTCACCACCAAATACGGAGGATGCGGAAAGGTCAGGGAATGACCACCGCACCGGAGCAATATGGCCTTAGTTGCTAATGCTCCTAAAAACCAAAACAACAACAACAACATGTCTCAATAGTTCATCTGACATCCCTTTAGGTTTACGCCTTGAATGGTATTTCTTTGTTGGTATGAAAAGCCTAGTGGCTTCTTTGATTACTTTTCTGAATACAGTAAACCCCCGCTATTCGCGGTATCTGTATTCGCGGTTTCGCGTATTCGCGATCGCCGATTTAATATAAAATGAAACCTAAAAAAATGTGAATTTTAAAGCGCCGTGAATATTTTCCGCCATAAAAAACATGGGCGTGGCAAAAATTATCTTTCCCGGTCAAAACAGCGCTCAGTGGGTGGGGGGGGGAGGAGTAACAAAATCGCGAGCGTGGATCTTTCTCGCTAATCCTTGTTCAGTATGTGTTATGCGCTTGTCATGGAAGGTTTCGTCGTTTGCTTTTAATTTATATGCTTATAAATTGAATAAATTTATCAATTTATAAATTGATATGCTTACAAAAATGATAAATCTACCGTTTTGCAGTGTAAAACGGACTTTTTCGAGTGTGTTAACGGAAGAAAGTGACTTTATTGTGGACAAGTTCTTTCTAACTCCTACAAAAATATGGCTACAAATAACAAGATAAATGTGAAAATATCAAAGAAGGTGATGACATTAGCGAATTAAATTGAGTTATTAGATAAAATTTCTAATGGTGAAAGTGTCTCCTCAGTGGCAAAACATTATAAAATTAATGAGTCAACGGAACGATCAATCAAAAAATCGGAAGGAAAAATCCGCCGTAGTGTCCGTGAAAACGCGCTAATTGCTTCAAAAATTTGCTCTGTAACTCGTGATGTTAAATTAGAAAAAATGGAAAAAGCTTTAAACCTGTGGATAGAAGACCGAACTCAAAATAAAATTCCGTTAAGTTCACTCATCATTCGTGAAAAGGCAAAACTCCTTTATCAACACTTTAGCGAAACTGGTGATAGCACTGGCGGGATAAGTTTTTTTGCTAGCAAAGGCATATTACATTTAATATTAAATTGTTTCTTATTTTCATTTCGATGCCATATGCTTGCATTTCACTATGTACTGTCTATGGGTACATATAAAGTTACATATAATACATACATAGACAAAATTTTAGACTAGTTTTTCTTATATATTTCATACTTTGGAACGGAACCCCTTTATTACTATGGGAGCCATAACTCAGTATTCGCGTTTTCGGTATTCGCGACATTTCTCAGGAACGTAACCCCCGCGAATAGCGAGGGTTTACTGTACTTCCCATTTAGAGTTTACTGTTGGTAACATCATCAGTTAGTCCCACTGCACACAACTTAAAACCATCTGAGACCTCTGTAGTCATCCTTACGAAAGCAAAAGCCTTTCCTTTTAGCCTTGACAGTTATGTCTTTAATTAAATTCCACATAAGTACACGTGATCGCTGCCAACCAGTGGTCTTTTACCTGCAGATAAAGATGAACCCAAAAGAACATTAGATACTACTTCCAAAGTTGCAGGAACCAATTAAACTCATGCATTTAATTATAACTAATAATTAGGTTAATTGTTATGTTTACTTTTAGGATTTATTTGTTTAGTTCATCCCCATCCATTCTGTTTATTTCAGTTCTTTCCAATTCGCTATTTTTCCCTACATATTTTGTGTTTTCATACACATTTTGATTTTCATGTCAATGTACTTTAAAAATTCTGAATTGAACATAATCAAATTTACTGAAGTATTTCCTCATTAAAAAAATGAAAATTAATATTTTCTTGACCAATATTAATTCCTGTATGCTCTCTATTGGTTGAGGGCCACCCCTACCCTTATTTCTTCTTCATTATTTGAAGTTTTTCCTAATTACATCTATTCACCTTAGACCAATATCTATAACATTTGCTTCATTAAGCATCCGTTCTCCCTATTATTTAAAGGTTAATCTACTCTATTTAACTTCATACTGATATCTTTAGTATTAGTTTTATAAATCATCCAAACGCTAGTAGGTGTTATTTTGAGTGTTCAATGGTGGTGTCCAGTGAGTGAAGCTTTCTTCTTACTGTTTATCTCTTGTATTGTATTTTGCATTGAAATTCATTATGAAAATTAGTATTCCCTTTGTTTTATTCAGGTAGTACTTGTTCACAGTGGCAGACTGGGTCTAAAAATATTGGTTGCCAGGAGACAAAGGGGGCCAACCCACAACTATTATATTTTCAAGCTACTAAAAGCATTAACATTTTTAACATATTATCTAATGTTATTGCAAGGGGGCCCACTTTGCCATCGGGCAAGCTGACACCCTGACCAGTTTGCCACTGCTTGTTCATTCCTACTTCATTATATGCATGTAATCCAATTTGTAATGTGCAAGTTGCCACATAATATGGAAGAGGAATTTATCCATTTAAAAACATTTAATTAGTATTCCTTGTTCCAAATGATTGTAGAGGAACAAAAATTATAGAACTTTGATCATGTATTTTATTGCAACTTTTTTAGTAAATTTTATTTCTCTTTCTCAACACAGAGCCAACTTTGGTCTGATGCTATGATTTAGAAAGAATCACGAAATATCACCAGATAATCAGATAATTTAATATCAATATTATGCTTGTAAGCATTGATAAAGCATACAGTCGGACGGACCTCCTTTAATGAACTTCCATATAGCGAACTTTTTTGATTTCCCCCCTGGTCATTACATTGAAAGTAGTTTCTGTATAATGAACTGATTTCGAGATACCTGGGTACACATTGTTCACACCTTTGGCCTTTAAGCAATAGAGCCGACAAAACCACAAATTAAGAGCTAAAAGGATTAAGAATTAATCCCTTTAGCTTTAATAGCTAAAGGTGTTAATTCCACGAATTAAGAGCTAAAACATTTTACAATTTAATGGTGCCTGTAAAACCCTGGAGGAGGAAACTGGCCAACCACGGCGCGGGATAGAAAAATATGGAAGGTTCTGGAAGAGGCCTTTATGCAGCAGAGGGTCAGCAATGGCTAAAAAGAAGTAAAACCTATACAACTTATACACTGCTATACTGAGGAGTCCTGCTGGTCAGCTGTCCACAGCCATTGGCAAAGGTTAAGGCATATTCCCGATGCGGCCTTTGGCTCTGGTCAACCCACTTTCTATTGTAAGAATCCTATTAGAGAATTAGGAGAGAGTGATTTTCCTTTGTTGTTTTGTTTTGTTTGTTTGTTATTTGGTTTTTAGGAGCATTAGCAACTACGGCCATATTGCTCTGTGAATATGCAGTGGTCATTCCTGACCTTTCCGCATCCTCCGTATTTGGTGGTGACGGGCTCGAACCCCGGTCTAATCAAGAAGCGTGTGCTATGCACTGCTGCTCCTTCCCACCTGGCTACGGAGGCGCCTTGATTTTCCTTTATCTCAGAAATTCATCCGTTGTTTTGAAGAAATGAATCATACACACTTTCACAGCTACAAGTGGTCCCTAATTTCAGCTTTGTTTTAACTGCTATGCAAGTAACCTTACAGTGTCTAAGAGGAAATCTTTAAGTGTAGTGTGAAAAACTGGAAGTGCTTAACAGTGTAGATTGGAGCATTAAAAAAAATAAAAAGAGATTGCTTTAAAATTTGGTATCCCTGCCAGTAGTGTGTCAACCAGTCTGAAAAACCGTGTTTTGATTTTCAAACTGTTTGAGGAAACGGGACCCAGTTGGAAGCGTGCAAAATTATGCCTTTGAGAAGATGTAGATGAAGCAGTTTTTAAGTGGGTGAAGTTGATTCGAGACCAAAACATGCCAATATCAGGGCTATTAATAAAAGAAAAGCTATGGAGTATGCTTCTTTTCTGGAGCACAAAACATTTTAAGCCAGTTCTGGTTGGGTGTACAAATTTAAAGAGCATCATGGCTTACTTGAAAAAGTTATTTCTGATGAAAGTGGAGTTGCAATCAAAGAAGACCACAGCCATTGGAAAGAAACAGTTTGAAAAAAATTATAGAGGATTACGAGTCCAAAGACATTCAACATTGATGAAACAGGTCTATTTTTTAAATGTTTGCTGAACAAGACACTGACTTTTAAAGGTGATAAATGTGTAGGTGGTAAAAATAGTAAGGAGAGAATTACACTCTTGGTTGCAAATATGGTTGGTAATGAAAAACTGAAGCTTTTGGTAATAGGCAAAAGTAAACAACCCTTATGTTTCAAATGAGTAAAGTCATTACAGTTGCACTACAACTACAACAAAAAATCTTGAATGACAAGTAAAATTTTTGAGCAGTGGATTTTAAATTTCAATAGAAAGATGACCAAAGAAAACAGAAAAATTGCGTTGATTGTTGGCAACTGCTCTGCCCACCTTCAATCGGTAATTTTGAAACTTACAATTGTGAACCTTGTTTTCTTCCTTCTGAATAATTCGTCTTAACTGCAGCCAGTGCCAGATTTACAAATAAGCTAAACAAGCTACAGCTTAAGGCCTCACATTCCAAGGGGCCTCACTCCCATCTTAAAAAATCCTTTTTTAATATTGTCACAGGTGAACAGTAAGGGAGAAGGGGCTCATACATGTTATAGCTTAGGGCCACAACAAGTTTAAATCTGGCCATGGTTCCAGCCAATGGACCAAGGCATTATCAAGAATTTGAAAATGCACTACCGAAGGCACATATTGAAAAAAATTATACTGAGGATAAAAACCAACCAACCTATAAATTCTGTTATAGATTTGTGGATATGCATATCCGAGTTGGCGAAAGTGTGGAGTCAAGATGTGACAAAAACAACGGCGCCTCCGTAGCCAGGTGGGAAGGAGCAGCAGTGCGTAGCACACGCTTCTTGATTAGACTGGGGTTCGAGCCCATCACCACCAAATACAGAGGATGCGGAAAGGTCAGGGAATGACCACCGCATATTCCCGGAGCAATATGGCCTTAGTTGCTAATGCTCCTAAAAACCAAATAACAATAACAACAAATAACAACAACAAAAACAACGATTAAGAATTGTTTCGCAAAAGCAGGTTTTGCTAAAATGCTAATTAACAGAGATGAGAGGGATGAACTACTAGAAGACATTGAGCAATCTTGGGAAGAGTTTCAAGCGAGGTTTGATCAGTGGAGAAATTGTTCTCGACAAATTTTTAGGAGTTGATAATGATGTCATAGTAGCTGAATATCCCAGTGACTCCAACATTTTAGAGTGTATTTAAAGAACTAATGACAATATTGACGATGAGTTGGATGAAAATGAGGGCAATATTAAACCTTCCAAACAAGAAACATTGACACTTTGCATCGAGCCCTTCAGTGGGAAGAAAATGTAACTGAAAATATATCTCAGTGGTTAAAGTTTAAACAAATTCGAACATTTTTTTAAATGGTGTACAGTAGAATCTAATGTACAACAAAAAATAACCAAATATTTTACTACATAATTCTTAAAAGCGTACTAATATATTTTGCACATCATGCACGTAGTCATTTCTTAATATGTATGTATTAATAAATTGTTTTAAAATGTAACTATTCCCACTTATTTCTGATTTATTTCCCATCTTTTACTACATTTCTGAATTTACAGTATTTTTCATTGTTGAAAAGCTTATATTTCTTTATAACGAAATTTCTGTATAACAAATTTTTTCCAGGGAACGTTCGATTTTGTTATTCAGAGGTCCGACTGTATTTTTGTTTTTTCCAGTTCATATGGCCATATGAACTGGAAGAGTGTCTTTACATATATATTTTATATAGTGTTTTTTTCAATTAAAAGGTGCTGTAGTCTATCTTGCTTATTTTTAGGTTTAGGTTATTTGTTGTCTATATTTTATTTGTTGTATTTATCTAAAATTTTTTGAATTTTGTGAAATTAACTCCTTTTTTCTCAATGGGAAAGTTGATCATTGCCTTCAGCTTAGCTTTAAAATATCATTGTACTTTTGAAATGAACATAAACTGATTTTATTTTAAGAAAAAACAAAATAACCACAACAGCTTTATGTGATGCTCGCTCATCAGTACATGCTTAGCTGTGTAGAACTGCCGGCTATATGAGCACAATTTTTGTTGCCTCTACTCATGCTACAAATTGGTTTTTCTGTTTTTTATTCTTCTAACAAAATTGGTTTATATTTATTTCAAAAGTACTCCAATGACATTTTTAGCTAAACTGAATGCAGGAAACAACTTTCCCATTACGAAAACAGCAGTTGATTAGGCAAATAAATTTATAAATTGTAAAATTTAAACTGTAACACCAAATTCAAAAATAATTTCAACTGAAATATAACAAAAAAAAAGTCAAAAAGGTAAATAACCTAAAATTAAAAATAAGCAAGACACATCCTATTGCCTTTTAATTAAAAAAAAAAAAAAAAAATCACCAGTATATTCATATACAGGGTGTTTTTTTTTTAATACATCCAGAATAATACAGATACATCTACACCTTAAGTTCTGTAGAAAAATTCCTCTGTGGTTTTAATTTTCACATTAAAAGCTTTGGGAAAATTAAGTTTTCTCCTTCTGATTCATGCTGAAATAAAGAGATTAGTTCACAGGAACTTTTGCAATTATAGTTTTGTAACGTACGTTGAAAAATTTTAATCACCTCAGTGATTAATCTTTTTCAAGATTCGACATGTTGTTTTGTATATTCCTAAAAAAAAGATATATATATATACATCTTGAATTAATACAGCAATAAAACTCAATAAATACATAAAAATACATCATTTAAATATGGATAAAGACATACATAACAGACATTAATTTGGTTAAGGACTTTATTCCGAATAAAAGTGCTAAAAAGCTGCTTGTGATACAAAGATGTTTACAAAATATCTTCATCACAACAGGCTAATGTTTATTTTAGGGCCAGAAAATAGGTGCCGAGGGACTGAACCTAATTAAAGAATAACACTAAGTGATACTGTTTTGTATACCTGATTAAATTATTATAACCTGAGAGACCCACTATTTAGCAGTGGGTCTCAAAAAGTGATGCCTTGCTCTGGTTATTAACAGTAATAATTTATATAACCTTGGAAATGCAATACTATATGGTCATCTAAGGTCATATGATGAATTTTAAGGTAGATAAGACAGTTAGGCTGAAGCAATTCTTTTTATAGCCCAGCAGCTGGTAAGATTATAACGTTTTTTGCCTGGAAGGTGGGGCAGGGGGGACAAGGTTAATAGTCTTCAAATAAACAGTTGTTGTAGCAGGGTTTTAGGAGCATCAGTAACTAAGGCCATATTGCTCTGAATATATTGTTTGAAAAATGTGTGTGTTTTATGATCAATGTTCTGTTTTCTGGACGAAAAACCCAAGTTTCCAGGAGAAAAAATCACATTACCTTCACCTGAGACTGACTAACTCAGCCATGTTGCAAAAAAAGGCCCATAAAAATTCCTCACATGGTCGAAGGGACTTGAACTCAGATCTTTTTTCACCTAGTATGGGGAGGATGGCAATTCTACTAACTGTGCTACCCACAAGGGCCAAAGAAACAGTGGGCATGTGACTATGAGATTACGATGTGATGTGGTCAACCTGTAATGTTTTCAGTTTTTTAAAATTTATTATTTTATCAATATAGTTCATTCAGAGTTATATTTATTTATCCTCTACTCTTTTAGTTCATATATGGTTTGTTAAGGAAATTCCCCTCTAGAAACAACCTACCATATGATGAAGGATCACTAAATCCTGAAACAGGGTGACATAGTGGAATCATCTTTTAAAAAAACAGCAAATTACTCTTTTGGGAATGTCGCTTGTTTAAAAGTAGTAGAATACTAATTTCTTTAGTAATTAGTATCTACTACTTTTAAACTCTCATGGTATCACAAAGTTTTCTGATGTATTAAGTAAGTATTTAGGGCATCACAGTTTATGTTCTTATAGGCCATGAAAACAGAAATGACAAAAAAAGTTCTCCTACTTTTTACAAACTATTTTATAATTTCAATGTTTATTGTGACTTTCTTATTTATTTTATATTGCTTATTTATCTTTATCTAGTTTAATTTGTATTTGATTTTTCAAATTTATTTTTTCTCTGTATTTGTTTTTTTGTATATCTCTTTTGTATATGACCAGTTCCATTCCTTGTATTATACTTTTCTTATATATTATATTCTTTTTATTATAATCAGGGGTGAGCATATTTAACTTGAGAAATGCTAATTTTCACCATTCTAAAGTGCTTTGGTACTTAGGAAGTTTGCTGTAATATTCACATCTGGCTCACAAGCTGCATGCTACCCCATAGACATGTAACAAAAATCACGTGACACAATTAGCATGACGCCCAACACATCATGTCAGCTTAGGAGCTCAATCACATTACGCCAGCTCAGAGTTAAAAATTTCCTCCTTCTTCATCATAGGAGCCTTGAACAACAGTGCAATTATGTTTTCAAAGGTTGTTAATCCCTCAGCCACCTGAACTTTGTAGCTTTAATGTGTATGAGTCTACTCTGGGGAGGGGGGGGGAACAGTGTTAAGAGTAACCCAGAGTACCATCACGAAAAAATCCTTATGACATAAGCACCTGAATAAAAATTTAATCAACAATGCCTATTATGTGGTTCTTATCATTTTGGTTATAATATTGATAGTTATGTCCTTTAGAAAACCAAATTAATAGCAACTAATCAGATACAAGTTAAAATTTACAATATTGAATTCATGATCTAATATGATTCACAATAATCAAACTCTGGATTATCAACAAACAGTTCACATTGTAACCTGATCATATGGAAAGTTTCTGATTACTCCATCACTCATAAATACACAAAAGAAATGTGCAACTTCAATCAAGGTTGGTGATTGAGTATTTCTGTATAAAAATTTTCAACTGCAGATGCATTTAACATAGTTAAAAAGACAGAAAAGAATTATATTGTTTTCAGTTAATTATGAAACTGTTTTCATTTAATTAACTGTTTTCAGTTAATTTATCTTTATTGAAAGGGTCACATTAATATGAGGTATTTCTGAACCCAAATATTTCTTCAAGTACTGAATAATTTGTTATTTATATATTGTAAACAAATATTTTCTTTGTCTTAAAAAAAACTACTGCTTCCTTGGATTTAAAAAAGGTATTAATTATTACAAAGAGCAAAATTTCTACTCACTGGAAGTCCTGGTTCGCCCTTCTCTCCTTTTTTTCCTGTTTCACCTCTTTCACCCTGAAGCATGCAAATATTTCAGTTACTACTTGCCTATTTGTAACATACAAATCAGATTTTTAGCTCTGGACAACACATATTTCCATTATAAATACAGGATTTCCTCAGAGTAGCAAATATTTTTTGATTAAATTCTCAAAAAAAAAAAAAAAAAACCCTTTAGCTTAACAATCAGTTAAACACACTAAAACATTAAAGTTCAGCTGATCAGCAAGTTAAATTTCATTATTAACTTATTATAAATTTAAAACTAAAAGATTTTTATTTTGTTAAAAGGACGCAACTGGGAAGTATTCAGCACTATTAAAAAAAAAAGTGGGGATAGTCAGGATTTTCAGTTATTTCATATAAACAGCAAGAACTATGGCAATGGAAATATAATACATTATTGTATTCAATGAGCTAACATACTGTTCAGTAGGCTTATTGAATAGCAAATGAAGCACTGATACCTTCTGTCATTTGCAACCCGTCCAGTATAATTTCTGTAAACAATTCTCAATGTTCATAATCTGCAAATACTGGTTTTGCTTTGCTGGCTTTGTAGAATTAGACTATAATGCTTACAGCTTGTAAAGCTTCAGGGATTATGCTCTTTTCTGTTATAAACAGATGCTATCAGCTAATGTTTCTTAATGACTGTGTGCATGCATTCCCAGTCCATAGTCATCAAAAGTGCTTATATTTGTTGCACTGTCCCACCTGAGCAAAGGCTGTTTTTGGTTTTTAGGAGCATTAGCAACTAAGGCCATATTGCTCAGGGAAATGCGGTGGTCATTCCTTGACCTTTCCGCATCCTCCGTATTTGGTGGTGACGGGCTCGAACCCCGGTCTAATCAAGAAGCGTGTGCTACGCACTGCTGCTCCTTCCCAGCTGGTTACGGAGGCGCCCTGAGCAAAGGCAGAACATGTTATCATTGTTATTATCAGTATAGGAATTAGTAGTGATAAATGATGGAAGGAAGTAAGATTATAGAGTATTAACAAAAAAAACAAAAAAACATTGCCCACATCACCTAATTCTGTCTATTATGTCAATCAATAAAATCTCCTAGGTACTTAATTTCCAGAAGCTGCAATTTGCAAAGTGCAGCCTTGTTAACAGTACTCTTTTGTTCCCCTAATCTTAAGTTGTTGTTGTTATTTGGTTTTCAGGAGCATTAGCAACTAAGGCCATATTGCTCCGGGGATATGCGGTGGTCATTCCCTGACCTTTCCGCATCCTCTGTATTTGGTGGTCACGGGCTCAAACCCCGGTCTAATCAAGAAGCGTGTGCTATGAACTGCTGCTCCTGCCGACCTGGCTACGGAGGTGTCTCACTAATCTTATCACTCTTCTCTGCGACTGTTCCAAGAGATTCACATCTTTCCTAAAATGATGCTTCTACACCTATATGCAGTACTCAAGATGTGGCCTAACCAGCAAAAAAAATAATTACCTCCTTATCCCTGCTGGAAAAATTCTTGCTGCGTGTGCGTGTGTGTGCAGGGTGATTCAAAAAGATATGGTGTAGCTTCAGGAGCTGATTTCAGAAGTAATTTTGAGTTAAACAGTGCGTATAAGCATGGGTCCAATTCCAAATGATTACAGAGCTGTGGCTGTTTGAATCTTAGAACACAAAAAAAAAAAAAAAAAAAAAAAACCTCAAAAATTATAAGCAACATAAAATAGAAATGACAACAATAGACACAAACATAACTGATAGTGTTGATTTATTCATTAAGGAAATGTTACAGTCTGTGTTTACAGATATGAACCATATAGTTAGAGTCAAAAACACCAACTTCCACTTGAATGCATTTTGCTGCTCATGCATGAATTGCATGTGCTGCTAGACTAAACTTATCAGGGCTGTGAAGTCCACAGCATTCAATATGCAATCAAATAAAAATAAATGAAAGATCTCATATACCACACAAAATGTGTGGTATATAAGATTTTTCATCCAGCCTCACTGGCAAAAGGGTTTAGGTCTAGTGATCTAGGTGGCCAGTTTTGTGGGCCACTGCGACTGATCCATCATGCAGGAAACTGGTCATCAAGGTGAGTAATCACTGTATGGGTACAATGAGGAGGATATCCAACATGTTGGATGTATAATCAACATCACATAGAGAAAGGTACATCTAACAGTTTTGGCAATTCATTTTGCAGAAATTACCCTAAAAAATAAATGGACCAATCAACTGATCAGAGAGGATTCTAAATCACACACAGTACACCATTATTGTAATCT
Source organism: Mastigoproctus giganteus (assembly GCF_048544385.1). NCBI lineage: Eukaryota > Metazoa > Arthropoda > Arachnida > Uropygi > Thelyphonidae > Mastigoproctus > Mastigoproctus giganteus. The sequence goes on along the minus strand of NC_143581.1, from coordinate 229,138,306 downwards.
ACATATTATTACACACATTATCCTCCACAATAGCATGGGAATTCACTTCTGACCAAACATGGGAACTGTGTGTGTGTGTGTGTGTGTGTGTTGCTGATATCAGTTTGGGTGAATTTAGCTTCATTGTTGTTGTTATTTGGTTTTTAGGAGCATTACCAACTAAGGCCATATTGCTCCGGGATATGCGGTGGTCATTCCCTGACCTTTCTGCATCCTCTGTATTTGGTGGTGACGGGCTTGAACCCCGGTCTAATCAAGAAGCGTGTGCTACGCACTGCTGCTCCTTCCCACCTGGCTACGGAGGTGCCCTTTAGCTTCATTACGGAATAGAAGGATGCAACAATACAAATGGTGATTTTCATTCAGCCAATTACAAAATTCCAGCCACTGGGCAGGATCCCCAGGTTTTCAAGGTGTTGAACATGCTGCATGTGTTATGAATATAATTCTTATGCAATATTCACCATACTCTTGATTGGGAAACACCAAGACACACACAAATGTCCTTTGTGTACTAACAAGAGGACTGTACAAACTCAATAATGTTCTCTTACTCAGTCACACCTTGTTAAGATAGTGGGAATTGAGCTGGTATCTTGATAACTTTGGAAAACTCAGCAGTCAATTCAGAACACTGCTATGTTTTCCTAGCTGATATGCAGTGATATCCATATCAGCAAATTTAGCACTTGTATCGTAATTACAGTATATACAGATAATCACTGCATGTTATGTACAGATAATCAATAACACAATAATATGTAAAGTCAGTAATACAGTAAAGTGCGAGGAAATATTAGTATAGATAATATTGCATTAATAGGTATACAGTTGTTAGCAAAAGCTATAAGTAGTTCCGGTAATGGGTTCTTACCCATTACAGAAACTGGGAGGTAGCTATTTACAAACCTACAAACCAAGGTTTATAATATATTATAATATCTGAATGATTTATTTTCAGGCTAGCTTGTAGGTAGGTAGGTAGGTAGGCAGGTATCTTAAACAATTTGCTGTGTCAGAAAAAGGCTAAACCATTTTGTTTAGCCTTTTTCTCTGTTTTTTGTGAATGAGATAATGATGTCGACAAAGGAGAAATTTATTCTGTCAGTCAAGTTTTACAAGTGTGCAAAGACTCTTGGTGAGAATAATGAACCTTGAAAATGTCATATTTTGGTTTGTCTATAAGACAGACCAAGGCATGACAAATGAATTACCAGTCCAGCTGTTGAACCAAATCAGGATCCAGTAATCCATTGCTAGGAATCTGTTCTGGTAGCATATGGTTGTCAGTCATCTCTCTGTACGTACTGACATATTATGTCAATTTGTGACAACCTATTGGCTTTAGGTGGCTAGATAAAAGGCAAGATGTTTACTTTTTTGGTTTGTGAATAAACTTACAAAATCATCGCTATAAAACTATGTTCCTAGTCTTCAGCTTTAAGATTATCTTCTATATTCAAATTGCCTAACACTTCTCTTATTATGACCACTGATCAAATACCAGAATGTCAATATCAGTCTGTTTGCCAGAATGCAAATAGACTGATATTGCACAATGATACAGATTCTAATAAAAAATCATGCTTACACGCATCAAATGACTTTACTGTTTTCTTTTTTCTTTTTTTTTTTTTGTAATGCTGAGCAGTCTTATATATGAAATCTGCTTTGGTGAATCATTTATTAATTGGTTTTTTTTTGTTAATTTTCTTTTCTGCATCAGCAATTGACAGTATGACATCCAGTATAGATTCTGAAAATTCAATTAAGACTAGATAATTCGGGAGTTGTCAATTTAACTTAATTTAACTTAAGGTGGTGCCTCTTAATTTAATGAAATTAAGAGGCACTACCTTAAAATTCTTTATGACAGTGATCAAAATTCAGCCGAATTTTAATGTCACTATTGATAAGTTATTAATTTTCAGTTGTCCATCATCAATAAATTTCTGTTTCTTGCTTCATTATTTTGTTTACAATGTTCAGCAAGTCATAAACAAAAATAATTTTCTCTCCTAATCACCAGCAAAGTGTTTATGTTTTCATAACATCTAAGCCCCTATTAGATGTCCCAGTCACAAATGGGAGTATTTTCTCACCAGCAGTACTTCCAGTTAATAAAACATTCTTTAGAAAGTTTTCCATTTTATATTTGTCAGATTATTATGATGTTATGATAATCCTGTTTCTAGTGATCATGATTACCATGATGATCACTAGAAACAGGATAAGTACACTCAAGTTGCATTTAAAATATCTTTCTCAAAAATCCAAAATCAATTTGTTATACTTGTGTAAAGGGATTCATTGCATCGTGAGACACTTCATTTGATTCACTGTCAAATGCGATTCTATATTTCTCTTCTTAAAACTACAGGGGGGTTCTTGTTATCCGAGGATAATTGGTTCCAGAAAATTCCACTTAAAACGGGGACCAAATTTTCATAATGTGTATTATGTACTTGTATATAGTAAAAAATGGATTGAAGGAACTGAAAAATGAGACAATTATATTATTAGACATTTTTTATTATAATATGTTGAACAATGTAAGGTTAAGTAAAGTTTAAAACCCCTGGCTTTTTGGCCGTGAAGCAACACGAAGCAACTACAATACTATAAAAACCTTGTAACTGCTTACACTTGAAGATGGTGCAATAAAAGATTCTCTTTTTATTGAAATTACACTATTTTTCAGTTTTACGATATCGATTATTCATTCTCCACTTATTTTATGACATATAACTTCTAATTTAACATCTAAACCATAACTTTTGTGTTGTCTTTTTTTTTCGTGATGTTTTATCATCAGCACTTCACTTTGAACGCATGGTTAATAAAATTAGAAAAATAAGAATTCGCATAACCCTTTATAAAAATTATTGAAAATAAATATCAGATGTGTCTACTACAAGCAAAAGTAAACAAGAAACTGACTGTAGATAGAGTGAGCCGAGTCAACAGGACGCTAACAGTGGGGGTGCTTCAAAAAAAGTCGAAGCAAAGTACACAAATACTATTATATTTTTTATGTTTTTGTATCTTTTTATGCATTATTTGCAACCTCATAAATGCAGGGACTCGGATAATGAATATTTGGATACCGGGGACTCCCTGTACTTAACCATATAACTGATGTTTAATAATTACATTAATAATTAACTTAATTATTAAGTTAATTTAATGCTCTTATTGTGTAGAATGAAATAAGAGTATTTTATTAATTTCATTAATATATCGAATGAAACTCACTTTTCATTTGATTCACTCCAGATATTGTTGACTTTGCTATTATTCATTAAGGGCATTGTAAATAAATTTTATAAATTTGAAGCACTGATTAAGTCATCATATGCAGACACTGTGTACTGGTTAGTGGAGACATGGTGTCACTGAGACAGAAGTAATTATGAATTTGAATATGGGAAGAGCACAATGTATACAGGAAGGACAGATAGGAAAGGAAAGGTGGCGAGGTTATGCATTTAGTGACTTATTAAATATTAAATCTAAGGCAGAACATCCAGGTGACATGGGTGCAATGTTGGGTTAGTTTGGTGAAACATCTAAACCAAAACTGAGAGTAGGAGCTTGTTATAGGCCTAATGGCTGTGATGAGTATACCAAACAGCTATACAGAGAAACAGAGTGGGCCAGTAAATCAGAATGTCTTATAATGGAAGATTGAAAATTTCCGGATGTTGATTGAATTTGCGTTAGTCATTCATACACCTAGCAAGACTTTTGTAGATTTCTGGGATGACTGTTTTCTACAGCACCATGTTAGAGAGGCAACAAGAGGAAGCAACACTCTTGATCTGGTTATCGGCTGTGATTCTTCATTAATTAAGAATCTGCATTTAAAAGACTCACTGGGTGACAGCAATCACAGTGTACTAATGTGGAATTTAATTAAAGATATATCTAATGGCATGGATAAAGAGAAAGGATTTTGCTTTTGTACGGGTGACTACAGTGGTCTCAGACAGTTTTTAATTTCTATGTAGTGGGACTAACTGATTATGTTAGCAACAGCTAATTCAAAATGGGAAGCATTCAAAGAACTTATCTTGGAAGTGACTAGGCGTTACATACCAACTAAGAAATATTGTTCAAGGTTTAGGCCTAAAAGGATGTCAGATGAACTAATGAGACATATGGCAGAGAAGAAAAATGCATGGGATACATATAAATTAACATGTGACACACAGAAGGCTATGATAGATATAAGCTGTGTAACCAAGTTACAAAGGAGGTTAGGCAGGCGAAGGCAGATTACCAGAAATCTCTGGCAAAGGATGCAAAGAAAAACAGCAGAGTTCTTTACTTATGTAAACTCTAGAAGGAAGGGGATGGATCAGATTGGTCCACTTGATATCGATGGTTCAACTGTTGATGATCCTGATCAGGTAGCTAACAAACTAAATTAATATTTTGCATCGACATTCACACATGAGGAGTTATTCAGTGAGGGGAATGCCAGAGGTGTATTCAACTCTGGCAGTAAGCTAGATAATCTTGTTAATAACTGAGGGTAAAGTAGGGGAGAAATTGTTGAAGATAAACACAAGAAAGGCACCTGGGGTGGATGGAATCTATCCAGTTATATTAAAGGCGGCAGCAAAGGAAGTAAGCAAACCCTTAGCCATAATTATGAGAGCTTCCTTGAACTCAGGGGAGGTACCCATAGACTGGAGATGTGCAAATGTGACCCCAATTCACAATGGAGGATCAAAGATTGACACAAGTAATTATAGACCTGTGAGTTTAACTTCTGTTCCAGGAAAATTAATGGAGGCACTGGTTAAAGAAGCACTGCAGGATCATGTAGACAAGATTTCAGTTATAGCTCGGACACAGCATGGTTTTGTTCAGGGACAGTCTTGCCTGATCAATTTGATTGGATACTATGATGCAGTCACAAAAGAACTGGATGCAGGGAATAACTTTTATATTATATATTTAGATCTTAGAAAGTCTTTTGATACTGTTGCACATGGATGACTGTTGTTGTTTGGTTTTTAGTAGCATTAGCAACTAAGGCCATATTGCTCTGGGATATGCGGTGGTCATTCCCTGACCTTTCCGCATTCTCCGTATTTGGTGGTGATGGGGTCGAACCCCAGTCTAATCAAGAAGCATGTGCTATGCACTGCTGCTCCTGTCCACCTGGCTACGGAGGCGCCATGGATGACTGCTGCACAAATTGGAGCAGTGCGGCATTGGAGGTAAATTGCTGCTGTGGATAAAGGGATGGTTGAGTGGGAGAAGACAGAGAGTGGTAATCAATGGACATTGCGGATCGTGGACTAATGTTATTAGTGGAGTCCCTCAGGGTTCAGTGTTGGGTCCATTATTGTTTTCTATATTTATAAATGATACTGATGATGGTATATCAAGCTTAATGGTCAAGTTTGCAGATGATACAAAGGTTGGCAGGGTTGTTAAGGACACTACTGATGCTATGCTGCTGCAACAGGATCTGGAAAGGTTGAGCAGTTGGGCTGAGAGGTGGCAAATGAAGTTTAACATTGACAAATATAAAGCTACATATGGGTAACAGCAACCCCAGAGCAACATATCAACTCTGTGGTACTACACTGACAGTGGTAGAGAGTGAAAAGGACCTGGGGTAATTGTGCAGGCAGATATGAAGTTCTCTGAGCAGTGCAGACGGGCTGCAAGAGTAGCTCATGGTGTCTTGTCAATGATATACAGGAATTTTTCTAGCAGGGATAAGGAGGTGATTATTCCCTTGCATAAGGCAATGGTCAGGCCACACCTTGAGTACAGTATACAGGTCTGGTGGCCTCATTTCAGGAAGGATGTAGAGCTGCTGGAACGAGTACAGAGAAGGGCAACAAGATTAGTCAATGGAACAAAGGGTTGCTCTTACGAAGAAAGGCTTAAGTTTTGCAAATTACAGTATCTGGAGACTAGGCACCGGCGACGTGATCTGACAGAGGTGTATAAAGCCTTGAATGGTTTGAGCATGCTCAATGCCGATGGGATTCTTCCTCTTGTTCAGAATAATCACCTGAGAGGGCATAAATTCAGACTGAGGAAAAACAGATGTAGGATAGATATGCAGAAATTTGCCTTTAGCCAGTAGGTAGTTGTTTGATGGAACAGACTTCCATCCCTTGTTGTGGAAGTTGATAGCCTAAATAAATTTAAGCCTCAGTTGGACAGGTATTTCGAACGAACGGAGGGGTGAAATGGAAGTGTTTTTTTTTTTTTTTTTTTTTTTTTTTTTGGCTGATGCTGCATAAGCTCGCTTTCTTGCATCATATGCCTCTACTAATGCTAATGCTAAAAAAGACCTGCCAGAGCAATTTGTTGTGATACTGGATACACCCGGCTAGCCTCCACGTGGCAGGGTATGGGCAACGTTCGGCTCCACTAGGGGGGCCTGGCGGCCAATAAGCCGGATAAACAATGGGCACAACATATCACACTGCACAGACACGGCCCACACACTTTCAAGTCTCTGGCTTGACAGTGTACTCTCCTCGATACAGCGAAACACACGCGGAGATGGGAGAAATCCCAGGTGCCGTCCGACACGAACATACCTTATACCTTATTCCCATTTCCACAAGGTAACCATCCAATTTCACTTTGAACTTGGTCAGCCTCACTGCCTCTACCACTTTGGGAGACGATTGATTCCAGTGTTCGATAACTAGCTTCCTGTAGATGAATTTCATGAGATCCAATCATCTGTTATGCCCTAAGATTTTATATTTATGCCACCCCTTCCCACTGGTCTGTCTCATACATCAGAAAAAACAGACCTTTCTCATTCATTTTACTGAACTCTTTCCAGGAAAAGAATGAAAAAGGTCACTTTTTTTTATGTGGTGATGTCTTTTATATCCCAATAAATCTTCATTTGGAAGGACTATTAGTAAATATTTTTTCAGTTTAAAAAAAAAAAAAAACCCTTTCTTCCATATAAGACAGTAAGTAGTCTCAATTAGCAACTCTGTGTTGAGCAGTGAATAAATATATTCATTCTAAATGATCAGCCAAAGAGAATGTGAGAAACTCCAAAAACAATTCTTATTACATGTGTAATACAACCACTGTTACTGGATTATGTTGGTTTAACAAAATATTTCAGTAAAGAAGTGCTATTTCAGTGCAGGTTTAGAAATGGCAATTATCCATGAGAGTTGACTTAAAGTAACTAATATGGTTTTTAACTGAATAATATCACAAAGAAGGTGAATCCACTGTTCATTAAAAATTAGAAAGCACTATTTGTGACCAGTTTTGGAACTTGTGGATAAGTGCATTCATATCTAAAGAGTTTAAGCATAAGCTCTGCAACTATCACAGTAGAGGCAGTAAAGCCAAAAAATATAATGCAAAGTAGCATTATTTTCTCAAATTATTTCAAAATCTGCATTGAAATAATAAATATACAGTATATATATATTTTTTACCCTATTCAATGTTCAAAATGAGAGCTGTAGTTTTGCATGCTTGGAGCCAAAGGTTTCAAAACCTTGCTTTAGACAGACAGTCAGTATATGAAGTGGTCATTTTAAAAGGTTACTGCAATTATTATTCTTCAAGTTCAGAAGCTAAGTTGTGATATTAATAATAAATAAAATGAAAAGGTTTTTGCATCCTCCTGACTCATGGAATGGGAGAAAAATTGTCAGCTCCACACTTTCAATGTGGAGCTGACACGAAAAAGTTGAAGGAAATGATTCATAAGAAAAAAAATACTGCTTTAATTAGCAGAATTTATTAGAACCAAGAAATTCATTGCTTAACTGCAGCAGAAGGTCTCAAAACATCAAAGGCAGATATTGTTGGGATATCAGAGACGTGGTGTCACACAGATATAAGGGATGCGGAACTGCAATTTGGGGAGTACAACGTCTACAGAAAGGATAGACAGGATAGGAAGGGGGGAGGTGTTATGCTATTAGTTAAGAAACACATAAAAACCAAGGAAGTGAAGCCAGTCGACATCGCTGGACAGTGCAGTGTGGAGTCAGTTTGGTGTGACATAAACATTGGGAGATCAAAATTGAGAATAGGAGTTGCTATAGGCCTAATGACTCTGATGAGTATAATAAGGAACTGTACAGGGAAATAGAGTGGGCCAGTAAATCAGAGTGTCTTATAATGGGAGATTTTAATTTCCCAGATATTGACTGGAATTTGGGGGCTGGTTACTCACACACTAGCAGGGTTTTTGTGGATTTATTGGATGATTGTTTTCTACATCAGCATGTTCGGGAGGCAACTAGAGGGAGTAATACTGTTGATTTGATTATCAGCAGTGATTCTTCATGCATTAAGAATCTGCAGATAAATGAACCACTAGGTGGCAGTGATCACAGTGTGCTGAAGTGGGATTTACACAAAGAGGTAACTGCCATTAGGGGTAAAGGGAAGGGTTATTGCTTCCGTAAAGGCGACTACGATGGACTGAGACAGTATTTAAATATTGTTCAAGGTTTAGGCCAAAATGGATGTCAGATGAACTAATGAGGCATATGGCAGAGAAGAAAAATGCATGGGATACATACAAATTAACACATGACACAGAAGCCTATGATAGATACAAGTTGATATGCAACCAAGTTACAAAGGAGGTTAGGCAGGCGAAGGCATATTACGAGAAATCCTTGGCAAGGGATGCAAAGAAAAACAGCAAAGAGTTCTTTACTTATGTAAACTCTAGAAGGAAGGGGATGAATCAGATTAGTCCACTTGATATTGATGGGTCAAGTGTTGATGATCCTGCTCAGGTAGCTAACAAACTAAATGAATATTTTGCATCGACATTCACACATGAGGAGTTATTCAGCGAGGGGAATGCCAGAGGTGTATTCAACTCTAGCAGTAAGCTACAGAATCTTGAAATAACTGGGAGTAAAGTGGAGGAGAAACTGTTGAAGATAAACACAAGAAAGGCACCTGGGGTGGATGGGATCTATCCAGTTATATTAAAGGAGGCAGCAAAGGAAGTAAGCAAACCCTTAGCCATAATTATGAGAGCTTCCTTGGACTCAGGGGAGGTACTCATAGACTGGAAATGTGCAAATGTGACCCCAATTCACAAAGGAGGATCAAAGGCTGACACAAGTAATTATAGACCTGTGAGCTTAACTTCTGTTCCAGGAAAATTAATGGAGGCACTGGTTAAAGAAGCACTGCAGGATCATTTAGACAAGACTTCAGTTATAGCTCAGACACAGCATGGTTTTGTTAAGGGGAAGTCTTGCCTGACCAACTCGATTGGATACTATGATGCAGTCACAAAAGAACTGGATGCAGGGAATAACTTTGATATTATATACTTGGATCTTAGAAAGGCTTTTGATACTGTTGCACATGGAAGACTGCTACACAAATTGGAGCAGTGTGACATTGGAGGCAAATTGCTGCTATGGATAAAGGGGTGGTTGAGGGGGAGAAGACAGAGAGTGGTAATCAATGGACACTGCTCATCGTGGACTGAAGTTATTAGTGGAGTCCCTCAGGGCTCAGTGTTGGGTCCATTATTGTTTTCTGTATTTATAAATGATATTGATGATGGTATATCGGGCTTAATGTCCAAGTTTGCAGACGATACAAAGGTTGGCAGGGTTGTCAAGGACACTACTGACACTATGCTGCTGCAACAGGATCTGGAAAGGTTGAGCAGATGGGCTGAGAGGTGGCAAATGAAGTTTAACATTGACAAATGTAAAGTACTACACATGGGAAACAGCAACCCCAGAGCAACGTATCAACTCTGTGGTACTACACTGACAGTGGTAGAGAATGAAAGGGACTTGGGGGTGGTTGTGCAGGCAGATATGAAGTTCTCTGAGCAGTGCAGACGGGCTGCAAGAGTAGCTCATGGAGTATTGTCAATGATATAAGGAATTTTTCCAGCAGGGATAAGGAGGTGATTATTCCATTGTATAAGGCGATGGTCAGGCCATACCTAGAGTACTGTATACAGGTCTGGAGGCCTCATTTCAAGAAGGATGTAGAGCTGCTGGAACGAGTACAGAGAAGGGCAACAAGATTAGTGAATGGAACAAAGGGGTGCTCTTACGAAGAAAGGCTTAAGTTTTGCAAATTACAGTGTCTGGAGACTAGGCACCAGCGAGGTGATCTGATAGAGGTGTATAAAGCCTTGAATGGTTTAAGCATGCTCAATGCTGATGGGATTCTTCCTCTAGCTCAGAAAAATCACCTGAGAGGGCATAAATTCAAATTGAGGAAAGATAGATGTAGGATAGACGTGCGGAAATTTGCCTTTAGCCAGCGGGTGGTTGGTTGGTTGAACAGACTGCCATCCCTTGTGGTGGAGGTTGATAGCCTAAATAAGTTTAAGGCTCAGCTGGACAGGTATTTTGAACGAACAGAGGGGTGAAGTGGAAGTGGTTTTTTTTTTTTTTTTTTGGCTGATGCTGCATAAGCTTGCTTTCTTGCATCAAATGCCTCTACTAATGCTACTAATTTTTAGTGACTATGATGTAAAAAATAATTTTGATACCATATACAGGAACTCCCCGACTTAAGTAATGGTTGCATTACACGGAACACTATGTAAGTCGGAATTTCTCCATGCACTCGCAACTGTGCTCACTGAATTGACTGAATCAAAAAAGAAATGTTTGATGAACATGTAAATAGAATTATTGTATTTCTTCAATTTTTTATCTCATGCACAGGAAAAATTACAAAAGCGTGCAATTTAAAAAAATTTTCAAATTATAAAATTACAAAAAAAAGAGAAGAGACAGGCATAACATCAGCAAGTTTTACCTCTTGAGCATTGTTGCCAGAATCGACAACGAGCTGATAAGTATGCCACTGCAGAGTTGTTGTTTTTGTTATTTGGTTTTTAGGAGCATTAGCAACTAAGGCCATATTGCTCCGGGATATGCGGTGGTCATTCCCTGACCTTTCTGCATCCTCCGTATTTGGTGGTGACGGGCTCGAACCCCGGTCTAATCAAGAAGCGTGTGCTACGTACTGCTGGCTACGGAGGCGCCCCGCTGCAGAGGTTGCGGAGATTTAGAAGGGGTCGGCCGCTCAACCTTACGAAAGAACATATTAATGGATGACTGGATAACGTCTTTTTTATTTTCATCGTAGCTTTCTTTGTAGCAAGCAAGCATATTATTCACCCTTCTGTTAACTTTTAAGAATTGTTTGCTGTCAAGATCCATCTTCTCAAACCTCGCCATTGCTGATGCAATTTCATGAAATGACATTGCAATATCTCTGGTGATGAAGCATCTCGGCTCCTCATTTGGTTCAGCTTGAGCTTCGTCAGCATTTTCTTCTTTCACTATCACTGCCTGGAAGTCAATAAGTTCTTCATTAGATAATTCCTTCTCTTCTTCCTCTATTAACTCCTCCTCATCTTTGGCATCAACCTCCAACTGAAATAGCTCTGCAACCTTTACAATCTTATCTGTAACCTCTTCATATGATTCATCTTTTTCAAATCCTTCGAAGCCTTTTACATATCCTGGGCATATTTCCATGCACCATTTAAACAACTTTTAGTAATTTCTGCCTAGGCCTTAATGTTTAAGATGGCATGGTAAATATTGTAAGATTTCCAAAAGTCTCTTAACATAAAATTTTTCTCATTGTGTACTGCAGATGATGCCTGAGCAAATGTTGTGTGTAAACAGTATGCTTTTAAATTCAAAATAATGCCCTGATCCATAGGTTGGATGAGTAAAGTCATGTTTTGTGGTAGAAATAAGACTCTTACGTTCAAATTGAAATCATTTAGATGTGTAGGATGTTCAGATGCATTATCTAATAGAAGCAAAATCTTGAAAGGAATGTTGTTGTCTTTACAATACATTTCAACCTCGGGAATGAAGCAGCATTAAGAAACAATCCTCAAAGAGAGATATTGTTACCATGCTCTCTGGTTCGATCGGAAATGCACTGATAGGGTGGCTTTATTCATGCCCTTAAATGCACGAGGATTTCCAGAATGGTACACAAGCAGTGGTTTTAATCTGCAATCTCCTATTGCATTAGTCCCAAGCAAAAGCATTGCCCTATCTTTTGAAGCTGTGGAACCTGGCATTCTCTTTTCCTCTTTGACAATGTACATTCGATCTGGCATTTTTTCCAATACAGAGCAGTCTTGTCAAGGTTAAAAATTTGCTGCATTCAATAGCCGCCTTCATCAATAATTTTTTCAACAAATCACAAAATTTCTCTGCAGCTGCAGAGGCACCTCCATAGCCAGGTGGGCAGGAGCAGCACTGTGTAGCACACGCTTCTTGATTAGATCGGGGTTCGAGCCCGTGCCCACCAAATACAGAGGATGCGGAAAGGTCAGAGAATGACCACCGCATATCCCCGGAGCAATATGGCCTTAGTTGCTAATGCTCCTAAAAACCAAATAACAAACAAACAAACAAGCAGCTGCAGAATCAGCACGTGTGACTTCACTGCATATTTTAACATTGTGGAAACCAGTGCGATGCTTGAACATATTAAACCACCATTGCTTGCCACGAACCGGGGTTGGGGTTCGCCGTACTTATCCTTAATATCTTTATAAATACTTGTTGCTTTTGTTTGAATGGATTCAGATTCAATTAGATTCAGGGGCACTCACTTCTGAATCTGATTTTTCATCCGTATTATTAACAGCTGTTCAATCTTCAATGTAGCACCTGAACGCTGTTTTGTGATCATTGCTGATTTTAAATGCATTGATCCTTTGACATGTTCTTTTATACGTGCACTGTCCCTTAAAATAGTATTCACTGTTGAAGCGGCGAGAACTAATTCCCTTGCAATAGATGACAAACTTTGTCCTGCTTCGTAATTATTAATCATTTTCATCTTCATTTCTAAATTAATTTTGTTTCGTTTCCTGGCACTACCACCAATTGCACTTTTTGTTGGTTGCTTTCCCTTCATCATTCTAATACATAGATAGGAATGAAGAGAAGTTTGTGAAAATCTGTTTTTTTTTTTATGATTGAAGATTTCAGTGAAGGAGAACACATTTCACCATAATAGCGTAAAAACCCACACAACTGCAGTTATCGGTATTATAGCAAATGCAATAAGATTGAGTTTACCACCCATTTATAATTAGATGCACTAACAGAAAAGCCCAATAAACCAGAAAGTGCAAATTGTTTTTGTTGTTTTATGGTCGTGACCTCCAGAAATGTACTTTATAGAAAAATATTACAAAGGCATTCAAAATTGATTCTTATAACAGGAACATATGATAACGAAAGGGTAGTGCAATTTCGATTAAAAATATGACCTTTTAGACAGATAAATAGCTTAGTAATGTAATATAGTGAAATTTTCAACTTCCAAGGATTTGGAACAAATTACAAAAAAAAAAAAAAACAACAACACAATATTTTCACGATACCTCTATTTATTCCTATGGGATGCAAAATACGTTTCCACGATTTTTTAAAGTTTGTACCAGCCGGAAAAAACTTATGTAAAGTTGATTATTATGTAAGTAAGGGAGTTTCTGTACTCAGATTTCAATAAAGCTTTTTAATACTGTTCCACATGAAAGGCTGGTGTAGAAATTGGAGCAGTGTGGCATTAGGGACAAGTTTATCTATATGAAGGATGGGTGAGTGGCAGAAGACAGAGGGTAGTTATAAATTGGCACAGCTCTTCTTGGACTAATGCTATTAGTGGATTCCTTCAGGGATCAGTGCTAGGCCCCTTACTGTTTTCAATATTTATAAACAACATTGATGAAGGCATATCAATCTTGCTATTTAAGTTTGCAGATGATACAGGGGTAATTACTGTAAAAATTTAAACGGTATCATAAAAAGGTATTGTAAACATTTAAAAGGTATATATTTATTTATTTATTTAATTATTAAAAAGGTACTTATTTCTTGTTACAGTAGGTACAATAACAACACTTATTACTGTACTACTGCAATAAGACCTAGAAAAATTAGACAGATGGACTAAGAAGTGGCAGTTGGGGTTTAAAACTGATAAATGCAAGGTGCTGCACATGGCTGCAGTAATCCTGGAATAACATATCAATTAGGCTGTACTTCTCAAGGTGGTGGAGAATGAAAGAGACAGAGTGTAACAGTGTCGGTAATTGTTCAGTCTAAAATAAAGGTTGCTAGGGCAACTCAAGGAATTTTGTTGATGACATATAATTTTGCCAGCAGGACCAAAGAGGTCATTATTCCATTGTATAAGAAAATGGTTAGGCCACATCTTTAGTTCTGCATACACATCTGGAAGGCTCATTTTAAGAATGCTCTGTTGGAACAAGAGATCATTCTTAAAATGAGCAATCAGAGAAAAGCAACCAGATTGTATTGAAAAAGGATGGCAACAGAATATATGTGCAAAAATTAGCTTATAGACAGATAGTAACATGACTGTTGGAACAAACTACCATATTGTGGAAGTAGGTAAATTTGAATTAATTTAAATAAAAATTAGACAAGTGGAGGGAGGTTTTTTTTTTTTTTTTTGCCATATTTTAGCTGGTACTATATAAGCTTACTGCTTTCTTATATCATTTTCCACTACTAATACTAACACTATAAACGTACCAACTGTGTGGTACTCCACTTAAGGTGGTAGAAAATGAAAAAGACCTGGGAGTAATTATACAGTCAGATATGAAGTTTTCTGAGCAATGCAGACAGGCTGCCAGGGCAGGTCATGGGGTTTTGTTAATGATATATAGGAATTTTGCTAGCAGGGAGAAGGAGGTGATTGTCCCTCTGTATAAGGCAATGGTCAGGCCACGCCTTGAGTACTGCGTACAGGTCTGGAGGTCTTATTTTAGGAAGGATGTAGATTTACTTGAGCGTGTACAGAGAAAGCAACAAGATTGGTGAGGGGAGTGAAGGGATGCTCTTACCAAGAGAGCCTTAAGTTCTGCAAACTGCAGCGGCTGAAGACTAGGCACCTGCACGGTGATCTGATTGAGGTGTATAAGGCCTTGAATGGGTTGAGCATGCTGAATTCTGATGGGATCCTTCCACTTGTTCGGATTACAAACCTAAGAGGGCATAAATTTAAATTAAGAAAGGACAGATGTAGAATAGATGTGCGAAAATTTGCCTTTAGCCAGCGGGTGGTTAATTGCTGGAACAAACTTCCATCTGTCGTTGTGGAAGTTGATAGGTTGAATAAATTTAAGGAGGAACTGGACAGGCATTTGGAGGGGATGGTTTTTTTTTTTTTTTTTTTTTTGGCTGATGCTGCATAAGCTCATACACTTGCTTTCTTGCATCACATGCCACTACTACTACTAAGAAATTGCTTAAAAATTTAACAAGTTTAAACTTAATTAAGATCTCCAAGGCAGAATGCACTGGTCCCACAGGAACTAGTTATTGTCAGTGATTCTATTGTCAGGGAGATGGGGAATATATTATGCAAAAGGCCAGGTGGAACAAGATCAGGGTATGTCTGCCAGGAGCAAAAGTAGATGATGATGATGATGTTGTAGGGCAGATATTATCTTTTAAGGGCACAAAAGGTGATATTGTTGTACATGTTGCCACTAATGACCTAAAGAGTAAGAGATCTGTAGATTTACTTAACAAGTACAGGTCAATGCGGTGCCTCCGTAGCCAGGTGGGAAGGAGCAGCAGTGCGTAGCACACGCTTCTTGATTAGACCGGGGTTCGAGCCTGCCACCACCAAATACGGAGGATGTGGAAAGGTCAGGGAATGACCACCGCATATCCCGGAGCAATATGGCCTTAGTTGCTAATGCTCCTAAAAACCAAATAACAAACAAACAGGTCAATGCTGGAAAAAAGTTGCGTGTTAGGGATAAATTTGAAAGTATCTGCAATTCTGCCCAGACACGATAGGAGGTAGTATATGATGAGAGCCTTGTCAAGCAATTTGGCCCTGGAGAGATTGTGCAAGGCTCAGGGGGGAGAATTTTTTTCAGCGTGGTCTGTGCTTGCTAACAGAAGCGACTGCTTCTACAGGGATGGGATACACTTAAATAGAAAGGGTGCAAGAATGTTTGCTGATGCTATCGAGGCAGTGTTAGGTGGGTCTGAAAACTGTTAGATTTGGGGGGGGATTTGCCAACTAAAAGATTGACGGTAGCCATAGGCAGAGGCAAAAGTGATTCTTGCACTGCTTCTATTTTATTATGAGCAGCAGCCTAGAGAGCAAGTTTCTGGGAACTTCAACAGCTGCTGGAAGTCAACATGGAATAAGTAAATATATGGGCTGTGTTAGGGTAACTAAGAATAGAAACAGGTGCATGTATACTTGCATGTACAGTAATGCTAGAAGTATAGTAAATAAAATTGATGAATTTGAAGTGCTGACCAAAACATCAAAGGCAGATATTGTTGGGATATCAGAGACGTGGTGTCACACAGATATAAACAGCACAGAATTGGAATTTGGGGAGTACAATGTGTACAGAAAGGGCAGACAGCATAGGAAGGGAGGAGGGGTTATGCTGTTAAGAAACACACAAAATCTAAGGAAGGGCATCCAGTTGACACGGATGGACAGTGCAATGTTGAGTCTGTTTGGTGTGACAAACACAGCGAAAGGGAAAAAGAGTAGGAGTATGTTATAGGCCTAATGACTCATGAGTACATGCAACAGTTGTGCAGAGAAATAGAATGGGCCAGTAAATCAGAATGTCTTGTAATAGGGGATTTTAACTTACTAGATATTGACTGGAACATGTGGATGGTCACTTGCATGCTAGCAAGACTTTTGTGGATTTATTGGAGGATTGTTTTCTACAGAAACATGTTTGGGGGGCAACCAGAGGGAGTAATACCCTTGATCTGATTATCAGCAGTGATTATTCGTGCATTAAGAATTTGAGGATAAAGGAATCACTAGGTGACAGTCATCACAGTGTACTGATGTGGGATTTACTTAAAGATGTAACTACGATCAAGGGTAAAGGGAAGGGTTTTTGTTTTCGTAAAGGTGACTACAGTGGTTTCAAACAGTTTTTAAATTCTATACAGTGGGATCAACTGATGATGTTACCAATGGTGAATTTAAAATGGGAAGCTTTCAGGGACTTAATCTTGGAGGCTATTAGGCTTTTCATACCAACTAAAAAATACTGTTCAGATCTAAATAGAGATCAGATAATTAATGAGGCTCATGGCAGAAAATAAAAATGCATGGGATGCATATAAATTATCAGGCGACACACGAGTCTATGGCAGATATAAGTTAGTCTGTAATCAAGTCGGAAAGGAGGTTAGGTAAGTGAAGGAAGATTACGAGAAATGTGTGGCAAAGGACACAAAGAAAAACAGCAAAGAGTTCTTTACTTATGTAAACTCTAGAAGGAAAGGGATAAATCAGATTGGTCCACTTAACACAGAGGGTTTGACTATTGATGATCTTGCTCAAGTTGCTGATAAACTGAATGAGTAATTTGCATCTACATTCACACATGAGGAGTTATTCAGGGACGGGAATGCCAGAAGTCTATCAAACTTTAACAGGGAGCTAAGTGATTTTGTAATAACTGAGAGACACAGCATGGGCTTATTAAGGGGACATCTTGTCTGACCAATTTGATTGGATACTTACGATGTGGTCACACTTGTAGGTAGAAGGAATTTGTTTTGTAGAGACGGGATACACTTAAACAAAGGTGGTGCAAAAGTTTTTGCCAGTATTATTGAGGATACCTTAAAGGTTCAGGGAAACTGCTAGTTAGCGGGGATGTGGGTAATACTGACACGCGTTTATCTGATAATATTGGTCAATGTAACTCTTGCACATACCTTAAGAGTTCTTATCTGTTACCCCAACTCGACGTATTATCTAGATGTTCTGGGGGCAAAGACGTTTCACGTGAGCGGGTAGCTAATATCAGGGAAGAGAGCCTAAAAAACTTCAAGGGTTGTGTTAGGGTTGTTAAATATACAAGAACAGTAAATCTTAATTGTTTATACAGTAACGTTAGAAGTGTCGTCAATAAAATGAGCGAATTCGAACTGCTGGTTAAAACAAGTAACGCGGACATAATAGGGCTTACAGAGACGTGGTGCCACCCGGAAATTGGGGATGATGAGTTTCAGTACGGCTTGTATAATGTATTTAGGAAGGATAGAGTGGATAGAAGGGGTGGTGGGGTAATGCTTCTTATCAGAAGCAGCCTGAGTGCGACGATAGCTTTCCCGGATTCAGACATTTCACATGCTAGTATAGAGTCTGTATGGTGTGAGATAGTTGGAAACAAAGGTACAATGCGAGTAGGAGTAATCTATAGACCAGGTGATTGTGAAGACTATGACAAAAGCCTCTACATGCAAATGGAATGGGCAAGTAAGCGTCAATGTCTTATTATGGGTGATTTCAATTTGCCTCTAATTGATTGGAGTAAATGGGAAGGAAACTCAACATGGGGAACAAAATTTTTAAATCAACTAGATGACTGTTATTTGTATCAACATGTCAGGGAAAGTACTAGAGAAAAGAATATCCTAGACCTCATCATCACACATGAATCAGATGACATAACAGGGCTGACAGTAGAGGAACCAGTAGCAGGAAGTGATCATGGAGTTCTACGGTGGATGATGACGAGAGAGGTAGCAGAAGTAAAAGGCAAAGGAATGGGTTTTAATTTCAGAAAAGGAAATTATGATGCCTTAAGGTACTACATGGCCTCTATTAACTGGGTAGATATCGCGCAGAGAATGAATACAATTGAACTGTGGTACGCTTTTAAAACATTAATCACAGATGCCTTGAATGCGTATATACCATTAAAAAAATACTCCACGAGAAGGGTTCCAAGTTGGATGAATAGTGAAGTTGCCACATTACTTGAGCAGAAAAAGGTGGCATGGAAAAGTTACAGAGCAATAAAAAGTACTGAAGCCTATAACAGCTACAAGGTGATGTGTAATAGAGCCACAGAAAAGGTTCGACAGGCAAAGGCAGTTTATGAGAAATCACTAGCAAACAGAGCAAAGAGGGGGGATAAAGAATTCTTCACATATATAAATGCCAAGAAGAGCAGGACAAACCAGATCGGACCTTTACGTAAGGGAAAGGGGACAGTAATAAATACACCAGCTGCCGTTGCAGATGAACTCAACAGTTATTTTGCATCGATATTTACAAATGAAAAGCCTTTTGTGGCAATGGGAAATTGTGGGAGCGAAGTTAAAAAATATGTAATTAATGATATTGAAATTTCGCAAGATTATTTAATGAAAAAACTTTCAAGCCTACAGACCAGTAAGGCTCCTGGAGTTGATGGAATATACCCTATAATCTTGAGAGAGGCGGCAAGCGAGTGCATTGAACCACTGAGGCTGGTTATGCGAGCATCACTAGACTCTGGGGAGATTCCCTT
Organism: Mastigoproctus giganteus; assembly: GCF_048544385.1. NCBI lineage: Eukaryota > Metazoa > Arthropoda > Arachnida > Uropygi > Thelyphonidae > Mastigoproctus > Mastigoproctus giganteus. The sequence goes on along the minus strand of NC_143581.1, from coordinate 229,118,949 downwards.
GGATTGGAAAAGTGCAAATGTATCACCCATACATAAGGGTGGCTCTAAAAGTGAAGTGGGAAATTATCGACCTGTCAGTCTGACTTCAGTAGTAGGGAAAATCATGGAGGCAATGATCAAGGGTGGAATTCAGGATCATTTGGATCGAATTGAAATTCTCAAGGATACTCAGCATGGTTTTGTAAAGGGAAAATCATGTTTAACAAATCTGGTTCACTATTTCGAAAGGGTCACTCACGAGCTGGATTTAGGGAATAATTTCGACATTGTTTATTTAGATTTCAGCAAAGCTTTTGACTCAGTCCCACATGAGCGGTTGCTTTATAAGCTAGAACAGGTTGGAATCACTGGGAAAATCCTTAGACGGATAGAAGGATGGCTTCAGGGTAGGAGGCAGAGGGTTGTGATAAATGGCTATTCCTCAGATTGGGTTGATGTAAGAAGTGGGGTTCCCCAAGGATCAGTATTAGGACCACTGTTGTTTTTAATTTTCATAAACGACATTGATGAAGGGATAGAGGGCGTGATGTCTAAATTTGCAGATGATGTTAAAATTGGTAGAGTAGTTAATGATCACTGTCAAGCTGAGCTTCTTCAGAGAGACCTAGATAGACTTCAAGAATGGTCAGAAAAATGGCAGCTGTGCTTTAATCCAACAAAGTGTAAGGTATTACACCTGGGAAACAGTAATCCCAAAATAACTTATTCACTTGGTGGAGTTCAACTAAACCCAGTACTGGAGGAAAGGGACTTGGGTGTTACGATACGGTCAGACATGAAATTTTCTGAGCATTGTAAACATTTTGCAAGGAAGGCCCATGGTGTCCTATCGATGATCTATCGAACTTTTGCAAGTAGAGATAGGGACGTGATAATCCCATTATATAAGGCTTATGTTAGACCACACTTGGAATACTGTGTTCAAGTATGGAGACCGCACCTAAAGAAAGACATCGAGCTTCTTGAAAGGGTGCAAAGAAGGGTAACTCACCTGGTGAGATCGGCAAAAGGGCGTCCTTATGAAGAAAGACTTCGAATATGTGGGTTGCAGAGTTTGGAAACTAGACACCTTAGAGGAGATTTGATTGAGGTGTTTAAGGCTCTGAGAGGCATCAGTAAAATGAATGAGGACAAAATTTTCAAGATTATAAATGATGCTAGAACTAGGGGACATAAATTCAAGTTACGGGGGGAAATGTTTAGATTGGACTGCAGGAAGTTTTATTTTAGCCAGCGAGTTATAAATTATTGGAATAAGTTGCCTTCATGGGTGGTAGAGGCCGACAGTTTGGGGAAATTCAAAGGTCATCTGGATAGTACTTTCGGGTAAGGGAAGCGCATAGGATGATAGGATTAATTTCCTTTTTATTTATTTTTTATTTCATTTTATTATTTTTATTTATTTGTTAATTATTATTATTTATTTATTTATTTAATTTTTGTTTATATCATTGTTTTGTTCGGATTTTTTTTTTTTTTTTTTTGGCTGGTGCAGCATAAGCCATAGGCTTTCTTGCACCATACGGCCGTTACTAATACTAATAATACTAATAATAAATAGAGATCAGATAATTAATGAGGTTAATGGCAGAAAATAAAAATGCATGGGATGCATATAAATTATCAGGCGACACACGAGTCTATGGCAGATATAAGTTAGTCTGTAATCAAGTCGGAAAGGAGGTTAGGTAAGTGAAGGAAGATTACGAGAAATGTGTGGCAAAGGACACAAAGAAAAACAGCAAAGAGTTCTTTACTTATGTAAACTCTAGAAGGAAAGGGATAAATCAGATTGGTCCACTTAACACAGAGGGTTTGACTATTGATGATCTTGCTCAAGTTGCTGATAAACTGAATGAGTAATTTGCATCTACATTCACACATGAGGAGTTATTCAGGGATGGGAATGCCAGAAGTCTATCAAACTTTAACAGGGAGCTAAGTGATTTTGTAATAACTGAGAGACACAGCATGGGCTTATTAAGGGGACATCTTGTCTGACCAATTTGATTGGATACTTACGATGTGGTCACAAAGGAGCTGGATGCAAAAAATAATTTTGATATATACTTGGATTTCTGGAAAGCTTTTGATACTGTTTCACATGGAAGACTGCTATACAAATTGGAGCGGTATGCAAATTACTGCAATGGATAAAGGTATGGTTGAGTGGGAGATGGCAGAGAGTAGTAATAAATGGACACTGCTCTACGTGGATTAATGTTATTAGTGGAGTCCTCCTGGGTTCGGTGCTGGGCCCATTGTTGTTTTGTGTATTTATCAATGATATCGATGAAGGTATATCAGGCTTAATGTCCAAGTTTGCAGATGATACAAAGGTTGGCAGGGTTTTTAATGACTGTAAAGACAGTATGCTACTTCAATTATTCTCCATTCACATTGACTCCTTTCTGCGACCAGTCTAATCTTCTGAAAGCTTCCTCAAGGGCAGCAGTAAACAACTTCGGGCATATTGTGTCTCCTTGTAGAACTCCTTTCTCAATTTTAAATCTACTACTGTCTTTGTCTAGTCTAATAAAGGAGGTAGCTTTCTCATATATTTTCTTCAAAATCATAATATACGGGGTATCTATGCCCTGTCTTTCCAGTGCCTGAAACATTGCCTTATGCTGTATAGAGTAGAATATTATATTGACATTAAGAGTAGGAGACCAGCGGAATTACTTGACAAGTACAGGTCACTGATGAAAAAAAGCCGTGAATTAGGGTTGAAATTGAAAGTGTCTGCAATTCTGCCCAGACACGATAGGAGGGAGTATATGATGAGAGCCCTGTCAATCAATTCGGCCCTGGAAAGATTGTGCAGGGCTCAAGGGGTAGAATTTTTTTCAGCCTGGTCTGTACTTGTTAACAGGAGAGATTGCTTCTACAGGGATGGGATACACTTAAATAGAAAGGGTGCAAGAATGTTTGCTGATGCTATCGAGGCAATGTTAGGTGGGTCGGAAAACTGCTAGATTGGGGGTATACAAGGACTAATAGATTAACAGTAGCCACTGGCAGAGGTGAAAGTGATTCTTGCACTGCTTCTATTGGAATGAGCCGCAGCCTGGAAAATAAGATGCAGGATATTTCAGAGACTGCTGGGAATCATTGGGGTACAAGTAAACACATGGGTTGTGTTAGGGTAGCTAAGAAAAAGAACAGGTGCATGTATACTTGTGTGTACACCAATGCTAGGAGTTTAGTAAATAAATTTGATGAATTTGAGGTATTGCTCAAAACATCAAAGGCAGATATTGTGGGGATTTCAGAGACGTGGTGTCACACAGATATAAGAAATGCAGAACTGGAATTTGGGGAGTACAATGTCTACAGAAAGGATAGACAGGATAGGAAGGGAGGAGGGGTTATGCTATTAGTTAAAAAACACATAAAATCCAAGGAAGTGAAGCCAGTCGACATCGCTGGACAGTGCAGTGTCGAGTCAGTTTGGTGTGACATAAGCATTTGGAGATCAAAATTGAGAGTAGGAGTGTGCTATAGGCCTAATGACTCTGATGAGTATAATAAGAAACTGTTCGGAGAAATAGAGTGGGCCAGTAAATCAGAGAGTCTTATAATGGGGGATTTTAATTTCCCAGATATTGACTGGAATTTGGGGGCTGGTCACTCACACAGTAGCAAGGCTTTTGTGGATTTATTGGATGATTGTTTTCTACATCAGCATGTTCGGGAGGCAACTAGAGGGAGTAATACTCTTGATTTGATTATCAGTAGTGATTCTTCATGCATTAAGAATCTGCAGATAAATGAACCACTTGGTGGCAGTGATCACAGTGTGCTGAAGTGGGAGTTACTCAAAGAGGTAACTACCATTAGGGGTAAAGGGAAGGGGTATTGCTTTCGTAAAGGCGACTACAATGGACTGAGACAGTATTTAAATTCTATACAGTGGGATCAACTGATGATATTGCCAACAGCAAATTCAAAATGGGAAGCATTCAAAGAACTTATTGTGGAAGCTACTAGGCTTTACATACCAACTAAGAAATATTGTTCAAGGTTTAGGCCTAAATGGTTGTCAGATGAACTAATGAGGCATATGGCAGAGAAGAAAAATGCATGGGATACATACAAATTAACACGTGACACGGACGCCTATGATAGATACAAGTTGATCTGTAACCAAGTTACAAAGGAGGTTAGGCAGGCGAAGGCAGATTACGAGAGATCCTTGGCAAGGGATGCGAAGAAAAACAGCAAAGAGTTCTTTACTTATGTAAACTCTAGAAGGAAGGGGATGAATCAGATTGGTCCACTTGAGATCGATGGGTCAACTGTTGATGACCCTGCTCGGGTAGCTAACAAACTAAATGAATATTTTGCATCGACATTCACACATGAGGAGTTATTCAGCGAGGGGAATGCCAGAGGTGTATTCAACTCTAGCAGTAAGCTAGAGAATCTTGTAATAACTGAGAGCAAAGTGGAGGAGAAATTGTTGAAGATAAACACAAGAAAGGCACCTGGGGTGGATGGGATCTATCCAGTTATATTAAAGGAGGCAACAAAGGAGGTAAGCAAACCCTTAGCCCTAATTATGAGAGCTTCCTTGGACTCAGGGGAGGTACCCATTGACTGGAGATGTGCAAATGTGACCCCAATTCACAAAGGGGGATCAAAGGCTGACACAAGTAATTATAGACCTGTGAGTTTAACTTCTGTTCCCGGAAAATTAATGGAGGCACTGGTGAAAGAAGCACTGCAGGATCATCTAGACAAGACTTCAGTTATAGCTAGGACACAGCATGGTTTTGTTAAGGGGAAGTCTTGCCTGACCAATTTGATTGGATACTATGATGCAGTCACAAAAGAACTGGATGCAGGGAATAACTTTGATATTATATACTTGGATCTTAGAAAGGCTTTTGATACTGTTGCACATGGAAGACTGCTGCACAAATTGGAGCAGTGTGGCATTGGAGGCAAGTTGCTGCTATGGATAAAGGGGTGGTTGAGGGGGAGAAGACAGAGAGTGGTAATCAATGGACACTGCTCATCGTGGACTAATGTTATTAGTGGAGTCCCTCAGGGTTCAGTATTGGGGCCTTGATTGTTTTCTGTATTTATAAATGATATTGATGATGGTATATCAGGCTTAATGTCCAAGTTTGCAGACGATACGAAGGTTGGCAGGGTTGTCAAGGACACTACTGACACTATGCTGCTGCAACAGGATTTGGAAAGGTTGAGCAGATGGGCTTCGAGGTGGAAAATGAAGTTTAACATTGACAAATGTAAAGTACTACATATGGGAAACAGCAACCCCAGAGGCTTTACTAGGCTTTACTACACTGACAGTGGTAGAGAATGAAAGGGACCTGGGGGTGGTTGTGCAGGCAGATATGAAGTTCTCTGAGCAGTGCAGACGAGCTGCAAGAGTAGCTCATGGTGTATTGTCAATGATATATAGGAATTTTTCTAGCAGGGATAAGGAGCTGATTATTCCCTTGTATAAGGCAATGGTCAGGCCACACCTAGAGTACTGTATACAGGCCTGGAGGCCTCATTTCAGGAAGGATGTAGAGCTGCTGGAACGAGTACAGAGAAGGGCAACTAGATTGGTGAATGGGACAAAGGGGTTCTCTTATGAAGAAAGGCTTAAGTTTTGCAAATTACAGTGTCTGGAAACTAGGCACCAGCGAGGTGATCTGATAGAGGTGTATAAAGCCTTGAATGGTTTAAGCATGCTCAATGCTGATGGGATTCTTCCTCTAGCTCAGAAAAATCACCTGAGAGGGCATAAATTCAAATTGAGGAAAGACAGATGTAGGATAGATGTGCGGAAATTTGCCTTTAGCCAGCGGGTGGTTGGTGGGTGGAACAGACTTCCATCCCTTGTCGTGGAAGTTGATAGCCTAAATAAGTTTAAGGCTCAGCTGGACAGGTATTTCGAACGAACAGAGGGGTGAAGTGGAAGTGGTTATTTTTATTTATTTATGTTACTTTTTTTTTTTTTTTTTTGGCTGATGCTGCATAAGCTTGCTTTCTTGCATCAAATGCCTCTACTAATGCTAATGCTAATGCTAATATTCCACAAATGACAGGCATAATGGTGTTTTATATTCATTTGCTTTCTCCATTAGCTGTGATATTACGTGAAGGTGATCCATAGTTGAGAATCCTGTCCTAAAGCCAGCTTGCTCTTTTCGTTGATTCTCATCAAGTATTCTTTTTAATCTGTTAGTAATGACCCTGTGAACAACTTGTAGATGTGGGATAACAAGTCTATAATTTCCAATTTCTGATTTATTTCCTTTCTTATGCAGCAAAACTATGATTGCATTATTCCACTCCTTAGGCATCACACTTTTTCTAATGCAATTTGTGAAGAGTCTTGCCAGTTTTTGTGTGATGTCCCTTCCTCCCAATTTTAACAACTCTACAGTAACTTTATCTTCCCCTGGGGCTTTCTCATTCTTCATTTTCTTCAACACATGTTCTACCTCATCACGAAGGATATCAGATATGTTGTATGTGTTACTAATTAGCGATCCATCTTTCCCACTGCTGGTATCATTCCCTCGCTGCTTGTATAATTCTCTACAGTAGTCTTCTGCTATTTGAATTATGCCTTCTCTGCTATTTATAAGTACACCATCGCTATTCTTCAGTTTCAGTATCATTTGTCTTTCTGTATTACTGCTCATGGCTGCTGATTTAAATCCTTTGTTTTCCCTTAATGCTTGTTCTACTTTTCTTGTGTTAAATTTTCTTATGTCCTCTGAGTCTCTTTCTATTGGCTTTGCATAACCCACTATACTCAATTTTCTCTTTGTCAGTGTTTTTCTTGCTCTTCATTTGTCGTCTTCAATTCATCATGACAAGTGTTTCTTGACTAATTTTTTCTTCTTTGGATTTCTTTTTACCTATACGTTTCTTGGACTTTCAGAAAGTTGTAATATTCCTCGTTGATATCTTGGTCCTGAGCCATCTGCAGAAGCTCAAACTTGTTCTTAAGTTCCAGTACATACTGCTTTTTCTCCTCTTCTGTTATCTCGAAGACCTTCATATTATTTACTCGAGTCAGTTTTTTCCTTTCTTTTTTTACATCTATATCAAGTGTGCATCTTACCATTCTGTAATCGCTTCCAACATTTACTTTGTTCAGGACGGTAACATCATTCACGATATATCTTCTGTTAGTGAGGATGAAGTTGATTTCATTAGTTGTTAATCCGTTTGGGCTCTTCAACGTCCACTTTCTGTTCACCTTTTTTTGAAAAAAGTGATCATTACTGCCATTCCTCGAGATTCTGCAAATTCCACAAGTCTTGCACCTCTTTCATTTCTTTCACCAATTCCAAAATTTCCTATAGTTCCCCTTTCCTCGCTGTTTTGTCTCTTTCCAACCTTAGCATTGAAGTCCCCCATAATGATAGTGTGCTGAGTTTTCTGTTCATGTAGAAGACTCAATTTTGGTGTACATTTCTTCAACCCCTTCATCATCATGGCTTGATGTTGGTGCATAAATCATTATAACCTTTAGCTTATACCTCTTAGAAATCCTGAGTAGTAGTCTTGACACCCTTGGTGGTGTACTTTTGAATTCCAAAATGCTGACATTAGACATGAATTTCTGAAAAGTGTAATTTTCAGGAAATACGTGTGGAGGGAGGTTGTTACAGAAAATTAAAAAAAAAAAGAAAGTTTGAAGTTGGACAGGAAAGGGATGCTGACTGGTTGGGGCATGTGTATTGGACTTGTTTGGAAGAAAGAGGGGAGAATTACTGAAGCCGTTTCAGAATAGTGCCCATGGAAGTATCTATAGAAAAGGCATGCAGCAGAAACAGAATGATGGCTCATTCATTAACCTAATTGCCCTTTTCTTTAATATAGTCATATTTAATGTCAGATTAATTGAAATTCACTGTTTACTGCAGCTATAAATTTTCATAACTAAATTATTAAATCTAAAATTAAATCATAACTAAATTATTACACATACTTTAGGCTCCATGGCCAAATTGAAGTATCAAAGCAATCATCCAAACATCAAAACCCACTTTATACCACAAATTTAATAACTTTTGAATTATTTCTAAATATTGCAGGAAATTAATTTTAGCTACAAACATAAATGTATAATTTAATTCAATAATTAAGATTCAGTGAGTCCAGATTTTTTAATAATGAATATTAAAGAATGGGTGAAGGGCAGTCAATACCTTGGCTATGACTTGCCTTCAAAACAGTCCTAAGTGGCCCAATTAGTCAACTTTTAATATTACACCAAATTTTGTAAAATTTTAATAAAACTTCATAAATTATATGAATATTCATAAGTACTGCTAGTTGAATGAAGTGTTAATCGCCAAGATATTTATTACACTGGTTTAACTAAAGTCACATGATATACACCATGTCCAATTAACAAGTATCTGAAAGCTGTTGCAAGAATGGCATCACATCCCCCCCCAACACATAGTAACTGGCACTGCATGAAATAAATTCACATCATAAGTGAAACATAGCATTCATTTGTTATTATTTACAGAATATACACTCACCTTCATTCCATCCAATCCAGGAGGTCCCTATTTTGAAATGACATTGATTACTTTATATAGAGTAAGATGTATACATATATATATATATGTGTCAAAGAAATGTTATTAAAACTATTACACATCAAATTATAAAAAACCCCTTTACACAAAATTTACACATCTATTGTTCACAGTAATTACTACAATTATAACAGAATATATCACACCGGAAACACGATGCATACAAAAATGTATACCACAATTCATTTACACTTATGAGTAATTGCTCATTTACTGCAAAGCAATAAAATACAAGTGATGTGACCTGATCAGAAACATTTGTTCAGAATAGCAGTCAGGTGGATCAGCTGGATAAAACCTGATGGAGTAAATACTTTGGTGATGTCTCACCTCTTCTGCTGCACAAAGGAAGAGCTGAGACATCACCACAGAATTGGAAAAAATCAAAATGGAGGAAATTTTGGATACTATTTCAAACATGGGAGAGCATCAGGTGTAAATGAAATCAGATCTCTGGAATGTTGAAAGGTGGAAGGAAAATAGTGTAAAGGGTGTTATACGTATATTTCATTATCCAGAGGTCATTTTTGAAAGAAAAAAATTCATGAAGGTTGGGCCAAGGCCCAACATTCTTAATTTTACTAATATATATTTAAATACGGAAATGAAGCTGAATGTGGAAATTGCAGAAAGAATTATAACTCTTAGCACATCAGGCAAAATCTATCAGAGATATCTTAGAGAAGATTGTTAGAAATATTATAGAATATAATGTTGGGAAACAGGTTTTAGGCAAAAAGGATTCCAGGATCAGTTATTCACATTCACAAATTAGAGAAAAGTCATGGGAGCATAATATCTACATTCAAATATATATATTTATATATTTGAATGTAGATTCAAATATATGAATAAAGTATGAATATATAAATAAAGTGATCCTAAATAGAGATTCAAATATATATATTTGAATCTCTATTTAGGATCACTTTATCTTGAAAAAGCATAAGATAAAGTGTCTAGAAATCTCTTTGCAGTAATGTTTGAAGGACACAGGAAAAAAATTTAAGATTAAATTTGGAGTGTGGCAGGGCTGCATCTTATCCTGCTTCTTTTTATTTAACCATTTCTTCTACATAATGACATTATAGAGAACACCTGTCTCATACTTATTTCTATTGTTACACTTTCTGAATTATATTGTCTTATCATAACTATTACTTTTGGATAATACTGATCCCAAATATAATCTACAAATCATTTTCTGTTCTTCCAAACCACTCCTATCCTTTCTAATGTATTCAATAAAATAACCCAGTCTGCCTGATCAAAAGCCATCTTCAAATCTATAAAACACATATTCTGTATATAATCTTTGTATGCTTGTGGATGTCTTTCTGTCAACATTCTAATCACATCTATGTCATTCCCTTATTCCCTCTCCACCTCCAACCCCATTGAAAAGAAACTGCCCTTCTCTTATGTTTTCTGTAATTCTACTTATCTTTCAATAAAAAGATAAGAAAAATGATAAAAAGTGATGGGCAATTACAGACCAGTGAGTTTGACTTCTGCGGTGATTATGGAAATCTATGGCTAAAGAAGCAATACGTGATTATCTTGGCATCCTAAATGAGTCTCAGCATGGTTTCACGAAGAGAATCTTGCCTGACAAATCTAGTAAAGTATTAAAACAGGGTTATAAAACAGTTCAATGCATGCAAGTAATAAATTTGACATTATATACAGGGTGTTTCAAAAGTGATGACATTATAGACAGGGTGTTTCAAAAGTCAATAATTTAAAGGTGAAACGTGCAGACTACAATATGCAAAAAAAGCCTAGTAACATGGGTGCTTAAGAGAATCATTTTCGAAATATTGCACATTTCTCGTTGGGATCTACCACTGACAAGGTGAACTGTACAGAATTGGGCTCCACCACTGATTTATTTGTTTAGGTTAGGTTAGGTTATGCTTATACTCTCCCTTTCCCCTCTCTAAATGCTCCGGGACACAGCAGGCATACTAGTAATTGTCAAAGGATAGTCATCATGGAAAGAGGTTACAGCAATGAAGAGTATGCAGACATGCACTTCATGTATGGTAAAGCCAACGGCAGTGCATTTGAGGCTGCATGTTTGTACCAAGAAGCATTTCCCCACTGAACGCAGCCCGACAGGTGCACATTCATCAATGTACATTAACGTCTTCGGGTGCTTCGCACATGGAATATAAGCAGATAGGCCCAGAAGCATAACACCTGATGTTGATGAAAGGGTGTTAGAAAGAATAGAACAAAATCTAGGAATTTCGACAAGGAGGGTTGCTCTGCAAGAGAGTGTACTGAATCATAGCAGTGTGTGGTGAATATTACATCGCCAATTACTTTACCCCTACCATATCCAGTGTGTACAGGTCTCAGCAATACAAACTACCCTCCCAGAGTAAACTTCTGCCAGTGGATGCAACAACAGTGTGTCCCAATCCTCCAATTTTTAAACAACATTTTGTTCACCGATGAAGCTGGGTTTACTCGTGATGGTATTTTTAATTTTCATAACTGTCATGTTTGGTCCGACGAAAATCCTAATGCAATTCACGAGTCACAACATCAGTAACGTTTCTTGTTGAATGTCTGAGCAGGACTACTAGGAGACCGTCTAATTAGACCACACTTTCTGCCAAACAGGCTAACAGGAAAGCTGTACCTTCAGTTCCTGCAGAATGTTCTTCCAGACCTCTTTGATGATGATAATGTTCCACTTAAGCAATGCCAGAACACGTGGTTTATGCATGATGGTGCACCAGCACATTTTGCTCGGGTTGTGACATGATATATAACTAGAAGGTATGGTCAACGGTGGATAGCTAGAGGTGGGCCTATAATGTGGCCTCCCAAATTACCAGACTTAAATCCTGTGGATTTCTGTGTCTGGGGTAATGTAAAAACTGTACACTTTTGACATTAACATAGTTGAGGAATTGCAGTGCCGGGTTGAAGGAGCCTTTCAGCAAATCAGAAATGACCCAGGAATGCCTGAGAGGATTTGCAACTGAATGCAGAGAAAACTTCAAAGCTGCATATGGATGCAAGGACAGCATTTTGAACATCTTTTGTAAAATCCTGTGGTGTTGAAACCAAAAATTAAAAATGAATTATCTTATGTTAAATAAAACCACCCTTAGCAAAGGATTCACAGCTTTTTGATAAACAAGTGCTCCCATAGTTAGTGGCAGATGTTAACAGAAAATGTGCATTATCTCAAAAACAGTTCATTTTCGGCCTGATGTTCACTGGGACTTTTTTTGCTTATTTTATTTTGTACTTTTCACCTATAAATTATTGACCATCATTTTTGAAACACCCTGTATGTGTGTGTGTGTGTGTGTATATATATATTTAGTAAGGTTTCGATATGGTTCCTCACGAGGGAGTAATTGTATATAAGATCTATCAGTGGATTAGGTGTTGGGTGAAGGACAGGAGATAGGGGGCGATAATAAATGAGTATTCCTCAGAATGGACCAGAGTAGTGTGTGTGTGTGTGCGTGTGTGTGTGTGTGTGTGTGTGTGTGGTGGTGGTGGTGGGGGATCCCTCAGGAATCAGTGCTTGGATCTCTCTTATCTTAAATGATACTGATGAGGGAAAACAAGCTGTCAAAGTTTGCTTAAAAGTTAAGGTTTTAGAGTGGTTAATGATTAGAACAGGCTATGCTGCTTCAAGAGGATGGGCTGAAAAATGGAACAAAGTTTAATGGTACCAATTTAGAGGCACTGGCACTTTGGGAACAGAAACTAAGGAGTAGTCTAGAGGGAGAAGAAATATTCAGGATGAGATAGATTTGGGATTAAGTTTGAGCTTGGCATAAAGTACTCCAATGGAAAGCTGTGCTTCACAGTGACGAGTATGCTAAATGGTCTACCAGTTTGACAGTATGATTGGTATTGAGATAGTTACTTGCTGGACTGTATTGTCCAGCAGGTAGCTTTGCACACGCACGTACGCACGCACGCACACACACACACACACACACAGGAAGTTCGTAACTTTATGAGTTAATTCGTTCCTAGTGCCAGCTCGTAAAGCATGAATTTATTTTCCATAGATCTAATGTTAAAAACAGTGGTTACGTTCTCAACGTTGAAATTGATAATGGTCAAAGCAAGACAAGCATTGGCATGGTACCAGGCCTCAGTATGACTAATTCTGTCCAAATCTAAGAAATACACAGAACAAGGTAAAGTTGCATCTACATCTTTCAGTATACAGTGCACTAGGAACAGGTCATATATATATTTTTTTTTATGAAAATCCGAAACACATGCGGTATTAAAACCTATAGTACTTAGTACCGTGTGTGGTTTGGAGGTTGAGAAGATGAAAGAAGATATTTGTTGATATTAGACTTGAACTTCTGTAGACTGTAATTTTCAGGAAATACGTATGAAGGAAGGTTGTTCCAGAAAACGGCAGTTGAATAAATAAACGAGGAAGATGAAAAGTTGGTTCTGTGAGTTTGAAGTTTGATAGTACATGGATGTTAGCTGGTGGTGACACGTGTTCAGACTGTTTTGAAAGAGAGAGCAAGAATTATAGAAACCAATTCAGAAGAACAGTGCACATGGAAGTATCTGTAGAAAAGGCACGCAGCAGAAACAGTATGTGTATGAGACAGCGAGTGGAGAGACTCTGTTAGAGATGAGTCATTAATTAATCTAACTGCCTTCTGCTGAATGGAATCTAGAAGCCTGAGAAAGGTTTTGGGGGCACCGCTCCAGATGTGGGAAAAATATTCCATGGGAGGGCGGATTTACGATTTGTACAGAGTGACCAGCTCTTTGGAAGAAAAGTAACGGTGAGAGCGAAAGAGAAAACCAAGTTTTTTATACGCACAGGAAGCAATATTTGTAATGTGCCTGTGCCAAGAGAAGTAGAGAGATTAGAAGTCAGTAATCTCCAAAAGAGATATATCATTTTGCCTAGATATCGGAGTGTCACCAAAGATAAGCATTGGGGCAGAAGAATTGAAATCAACTAAGTTGTCTTTGCCCCACTGGAGAATTACCTGGAGATCGGCATTTAAGGAATTGGTAGTGGATATTCAAGAAGTTGAAGCTGATTGAGCAGGGCAAGGTTTCTCAAAATGGAAAGTGGAATGCAATGTGCTATCATTGGCAAAACTATGGATAGGATTTCCAGTCAATAGTAGTAGTAGTAGTAGTGGCATGTGATGCAAGAAAGCAAGTGTATGAGCTTATGCAGCATCAGCCAAAAAAAAAAAAAAATCACACCATTCCCTCCAAATGCCTGTCCAGTTCCTCCTTAAATTTATTCAACTTATCAACTTCCACAACGACAGATGGAAGTTTGTTCCAGCAATTAACCACCCGCTGGCTAAAGGCAAATTTCCGCACATCTATTCTACATTTGTCCTTTCTTAATTTGAATTTATGCCCCCTTAGGTTCGTAATCTGAACAAGTGGAAGGATCCCATCAGAATTCAGCGTGCTGAACCCATTCAAGGCCTTATACACCTCAATCAGATCACCGCGCAGGTGCCTAGTCTCCAGCCACTGCAATTTGCAGAACTTAAGCCTCTCTTGATAAGAGGATCCCTTCATTCCCCTCACCAATCTTGTTGCCCTTCTCTGTACACGCTCAAGTAAATCTACATCCTTCCTAAAATGAGGCCTCCGGACCTGTATGCAGTACTCAAGGCGTGGCCTGACCTTATACAGAGGGATAATCACCTCCTTTTCCCTGCTAGCAAAATTCCTATATATCATTGACAAAACCCCATGACATGCCCTGGCAGCCTGTCTGCATTGCTCAGAAAACTTCATATCTGCCTGCACAATTACTCCCAGGTCTTTTTCATTTTCTACCACCTTAAGTGTAGTACCACACAGTTGGTACGTTTCTCTGGGGTTACTTCTACCCATATGCAGTACTTTGCATTCGTCAAGGTTAAACTTCAGTTGCCACTTCTTAGCCCATCTGCCCAAATTATCCAGATCCTGTTGCAGTAGCACACTGCCATTACTGTCATTAACAACCCTGCCAACCTTTGTATCATCTGCAAACTTTGACATTAAGCCTGATATACCTTCATCAATATCATTGATAAATATACAAAACAACAGTGGACCTAACACCTAACCCTGTGGGACCCCACTAATAACATTAGTCCAAGAAGAGCAGCACCCATTGATTACTACCCTCTGTCTTCTCCCACTTAACCATCCTTTTATCCATTGTAGCAACTTACCCTTAATACCATTCTGCTCCAATTTGTACAATTTTCTTCCATGCGCAACAGTGTCAAAAGCTTTCCTGAAATCCAAATATATGATATCAAAATTATTTTTTGCATCCAGTTCCTTTGTAACCACATCATAATATCCTATCAAATATGTCAGACAAGACTTTCCCTTAACAAACCCATGCTATGTCTGAATTATTGCTGCAGTCTTGTCTAGATGATCCTGCAATGCATCTTTAACCAGTGACTCCATTATTTTACCAGAAACAGAAGTTAAACTAACTGGTCTGTAATTACTCGTGTCACCCTTCGATCCCCCTTTGTGAATTGGGGATACATTTGTACATCTCCAGGCCGTGGGCACCTCCCCTGAGTCCAAGGACGCTCTCATAATTATGGCTAAGGGTTTGCTTAGTTGCTTTGCTGCCTCCTTTAATATAACTGGATAGATCCCATCCACCCCAGGTGCTTTTCTTATGTTTAACTTCAACAATTTCTCCTCCACTTTGCTTTCAGCTATTACAAAATCATTAAGTATCCATACAAAATCAATGGAAGAAGGTCATTATTATACATGAGGAAAAGAGTGGGGGGAAGAACTGAACCTTGGGGGGGGGGACACCAGAATTAGTGGAGAAGTTAGAAGATGGAGAGCCATCTACCATCACCCTCAGTGAGCAATCAGAGAAAAAACTGGATAACCAATTACAAAAAACAGTTGGTAAACCATAAGATGGAAGCTTGTTTAGATCTCTAGGCCAAACACGATTGAAAGTCTTTGAGATGTCAAGAGCAACTGCTTGTATTTCTCCAAATGTTTCCATTGAAGTTGTCCATAAATGGGTAACATAAGCCAGATAATCACCAGTGGATCGACACTGGCGGAATCCATACTGGTGATCGTTCATCAAACAGAAGGTTTCCAGGTAGTTGAAGAGTTGGCAGTTAATTGATTTCTCCATTACTTTAGAAAGAGAAGAAGTAATTGTAATGGGACGATAACTGGATGGGAGGGATTTGTCACCCTTTTTAGGAACTGGCTGGATATGAGCAAATTTTCAAGCAGAAGGAAAAACACCTTTGGAATAAGAAAGTGAAAAAAGCCGGGAAAGAACAGGAGTAAGTTCAGGAGCACAGGTTTTGACAACAAGTGGAGAAATACCATCAGGACCTGGAGCTTTCTTAGCATCAAGATTCATCAAAATCGTTCTGACATCAATTTGACAGAAAACCACAGGAGGCATTGAATGGAGTGTGCTGGGAATGGTAGGAGGTGTTTTACCAAGATCATTAATACATGAGTTGGAAGAAAAATGGAATGCTAGCAGGTCAGCTTTATCCTTGGCTGAAGTGACAACAGAACCATCTGGTTTTGACAGAGTTATGGCCAATAGCTTTTTTTTTTAGCATTAGTATTAGTAGAGGCATATGATGCAAGTAAGCAAGCTTATTCAGTATCAGCCAAAAAAAAAAAAACTTCCACTTCACTCCTCCGTTCGTTCAAAATACCTGTCCAGCTGAGCCTTAAATCTATTTAGGCTATCCCCTTCCACGACACAGGATGGAAGTCTGTTCCACCAACCAACTACCCCCTGGCTAAAGGCAAATTTCCGCACATCTATCCTACATCTGCCTTTCCTCAATTTGAATTTATGCCCTCTCAGGTGATTATTCTGAGCAAGAGGCAGAATCCCATCAGCATTGAGCATGCTCAAACCATTCAAGGCTTTATACACCTCTATCAGATCACCTCGCCATTGCCTAGTCTCCAGACACTTTGGAAAGAGACCAGAATGCTTGGCTACCATTAGGGTAAGAGGCAAGTTTTCTACTTTTAGCCTGTTCAAAATCTAGTTTGGACTGATTAACAACTGCTTTACAATTATTGCGAGCTTTGGTGTAGGAAGAAAATGAAACTGAAGAATTGGAAACAAGCCAATTACGATATGCAATGTTCTTCTCTTGAACAGCCTTAGCACATTTATTGGAAAACCAAGGTTTAGATAAAGGATGAGATTTTAAAGTGGAGTTTGAAATAAATTATTCCATTCCTACAAGAATAATTTCACTGACACGATCTGAGCAAACGTTGACATCAGAAGTTTTGAAATAGTAATCCAATCAAGGAAAATAAATCTCGCAGGTCATCCCATTTTGCATTTTTGTAATGCGAAACAATACGAGGTTGGGAATAGCCATGAGATAAAGGCTCCACTGGAGAAGAGACAAAGATGCAGTGGCCAAATGTCTTGCATGTTTTAAAAAAATAATTGAGGGAAATAATTACAATGAGTACCAAATATTTACCATTATGAAACTGGCCTTTATTGGAAGAAAATGCCGTCTAAAACTTTCTTAGCTAAAAAAAAAAAAAAAGAATCGCAACCTGGTTAGAAAGTCTCCAAGGACCGCTTAACTCTTCTGATCGGTGGAAATGCTGAAGGCGATTTCAAATTGAAACCTATGCTTATTTACCATTCACTAAATCTGAGGTGTTTTAAGAGGTTGCAACAAAGCATCACTTCCTGTAATTTGGCAGGCAAATAAAAAGTCATGGGTCATGCAAGCTTTGTTTGAAGAGTGGTTTAACAGTGATTTTTGTCCAGCAGTTGAAAACTATTGCAAGCAAAACAATTTTACAATTAAAGCCCTCTTAGTTCTTCACAATGCCCCTAGCTATCTTACTGCACTGAATTATCCGTGTGAAAATGTAAAAGTAGTATTTTCACCCCCAAACACTATGTTTTTGCTACAGCCAATGGACCAGGGCTTAATTTTAACTTTCAAGGCCTATTATCTATGAAGAACTTTTGTGCAAGCATTGCAAGCTACGACGGAGGAAGATGCAATTTCATTGACTGAATTTTGGAAGAATTTTAACATTAGGTAAGCTATTGAAAATATTTATGGGTCATAGCAAGAAGTTATGGCTAGTACAATGAGGGCTGTGTGGAAATATCTTCTGCCTTACTGTGCAAATCACTTTTGTGGCTTTGAAAATAGAGTTGACGCTGTTATAGAAGAAATTAGCATCATTCGAAAGGATCTTGGCTTTGAAGATGGATTTTTGAATGCCTGGATTCGCATTCCCAGCCACTCATTGACACAGATCTTACAGAATTGGAGCAACAGCGTGCCTACGACGAGACAGAAGAAATTGCAGCTGAAGGAGGAGTGTTGCTAAGGAAATTTCGTTAAAGGAACTCGAGCAGATGTTTCGAAATTTGGAAACTCATAAAACTGTTAAACAACAAATTATGGATTCAGATCCAAATGTGGAAAGAAGCATGCTAGTTTGTTGAACCCTAGAAAATGGAATTAGCTGCTGTAAACTTTAAGGAGAAAAAGAAGGCTACAATTATTCAAACGACGGTTGAAAAACAGTTTTCTAGAAAGTAACATATCCATTTTTAACTTATTTTGTAGCGCATTTTCTTAATAAACATTTTTTTGCTTACTTTCTTTTCATTATTCTTTATATTTCTATCTATATACACAGTTAAAACGTATTTTAAAGGGCTAAATTAAAACTTCTGACTTATGTTCCAAAACATCATGGATGAATTAGAATTTTTCCCACTCGTGTTTAACTTTGATATATGTTGTTTCAAGATATACAGGTAGTTCTCAACTTTACGAGTTAATTTGTTCCTAGCACGTGCTCATAAAGCGAAAACTTGTAAAGCAGAAATTTATTTCCCATAGACATAAGATTAAAAATAGGAGTATGTTCTCAACAATGAAATTAGTTAGCTAATTAGTTTATGTTTAAACAATGATTGATTTATCGAAATAAATGAAAACGTAGCCTGTAAAATCAAGCAAATTATAACAATAGAGAAATTATTTATGACTTACAAATGTTAAAGAAGTTTATTCTTCATCATCCTCGACTAAATGCACACTCGTTGATTACTGATTATTGATCGGCACTCGGTTTGTTGCACAAGGAGTCGTCTTCTTCAGAAATGTTTCAAGAGGCGTTTGTTTCCAAGATAATCTTCTCTTTTAATTATAAATTTCATGATTGCATGCATAAGCATTTTTTAACGGCACACACAAATTGCAACTAACATGATTCGTGTGGAGAAACAAGTTTACGCGGCTTAAAAAAAGGAATGAAGAGAAGATTCTGAAAATTTATTTATGTTTTTTATACAATTGAAGATTTCAGTAAAGGGGAAACACATTTCACCATAACATAAAAAACCACACAATTCCAGCTATCGGAATTTTCGCAAATGCAAGAAGATTGAGTTTACTACCCGTTTATAATTGCTTGAAGTAACAGAAAAGCCCAATAAACCGGAAAGTGCATATTGTTTTTATTGTTTTATGGTAGTGACCTCCAGAAATGTGCTTTAGAAAAATTGATTCTTATAAAGTAACATATAATAACGATGAAAGTGTAGTGCATTTTAATGATTTGAATTGGTAACTAATACAATTTACAAACCATGCTCACGACCTTTTAGATGGCCGTAAGGTCACCAGGTTAAGGTCACACTGGTGACCTTAAAAATGACATTTTAGAAAGATAAATATATTAGTTATACAGCGAAAATTTCAACTTCCGAGATCGTGAAACGAATTACCAAAAAACAATGTGTTATTGGGTTCATATTACGATATTTTAATGATACGATGGTGTCTCTGGAACTGATTAATATTGTAAAGCGGGGTACACTGTATTGTATAACTACGCACGTGGTTTGGAATGCGGTATTTATGAATGTTTAACATTCATATTTTGCAATTAATGTTCATATTTTCGATTTTGTAGATACTTGGAAAAAAAAACTCGTAAACTCGTAAAGCGAGAACTGCCTGTATATGGTACACTTGTTGCATGAATTAAGCGCATATATACAGGATTACCTGTACTTGAATTTCAGGAAAGCTTTTGTTACTGTTGCACAGGGAAGACTGCTGTACAAATTGAAGCAGTATGGTATTAAGGGCAAGTTGCAACAATGGATAAAGGGATGGTTGAGTGGGAAACAGCAGAGAATGGTTATAAATGACACTGCTCTACGTGGACTAATGTTATTAGTGGAGTCCTCCTGGGTTTGGTGCTGGGCCCATTGTTGTTTTGTGTATTTATCAATGATATTGATGAAGATATATCAGGCTTAATGTCCAAGTTTGCAGATGATACAAAGGTTGGCAGGGTTGTTAATGATAGTAATGACAGTATGCTACTGCAACAGGATCTAGAAAAGTTAGGCAGATGGGCTGAAAAGTGGCAACTGAAGTTTAACATTGACAAATGCAAAGTACTGCTACTACACTCAGAGAAGTGGAGAAAGAAAAAGACCTGGGTAATTGTGCAATCAGATATGAAGTTCTCTCAGCAGTGTAGACGGGCTGCCAGAGCAGGTCATTGAGTCTTGTCAGTGATATATAAGAATTTTGCTAGAAAGGATAAGGAGCTGATTATTCCCTTGTATAAGCAATGGCCACACCTTGAGTACTGCATACAGGTCTGGAGTCCTCATTTTAGGATGTAGAGTTGCTAGAACGAGTACAGAGAAAGGCAAGACTAGTAAGGGGAACAAAGGGATGCTCCTATGAAGAAAGGTTTAAGTTCTGCAAATTGCAGCATTTGGAGACTAGGCACCTGCGAGGTGATCTGATTGAGGTGTATAAGGTCTTAAACAGTTTGAGCAGGCTCAATGCTGATGGGATGCTTCTGCTTGCTCAGATTAAGAACCTGAGGAGGAAAAGATTCAAATTGAGGAAAGATGGTTGTAGAATAGATGTGCAGAAGTTTGCCTTTAGGCAGTGGTGGTTGATTGCTGGAAAAGATTGCAGGAAGTTTTATTTTAGCCAGTGAGTGATAAATTACTTGAATAACTGTCAGCTGGATAATTACCAACAGGAGGAGGGAAACACTTTGGTTGTCCATTTCCTTTTCTCTTATTTATTAATTCTGATTTTTTTAAAATTTTCTTCTTATTATTATTATTTTATTTATTTTTTTATTATTTTATTATTATTGTTATTTTTTTATGATTTTTTTATTATTATTATTTTTTTTTGGCTGGTGGAGCATAAGCCATAGACTTCCTTGCACCATGTGGCCATTGCTAACACTAATACTAATTAAATGATTTGGTTTATTTATTTAAATCATCTAAGAATTAAATTACAATATACTTAACATTCCTATGTGAAAACATTGAGAGAAAGGGAGGAATACACTGATACTGAACATAATGTTGACCAAAAATTTTGATTAATGTGCCAATTAATAAATTACCAGTTGATTTGAATGGCTAAGCAAACTTGAAAGGTATCTGTCTATGTATACTAAGTGAGTAGTTATTTAAAAAGTAGGTGAATGAATTATCCCCTCTGTATCCATAATGATGTTAGATAATATTTTTACTATGCTTAATTAGTACTGGAATGAAACCAATGCAGGCTCCACTGCTAAACCTGAAACAAAGTCCTCCCAAACATTTGGAACAAATTAATATGATTGGTACAACTCAACAGTTTAAACTCAATCAAGAAACTTTATCAAAGCTAAGAACTTAGGATGTAATACAAGCCTCCATTGTTTGCTAATGTGGAAAATTTTAGGTTGCAAGTTAATCAGGTATACATTTTTATAAAACATCTCAATAACAAGATTAACATTTGTAAAAATTAAATAGCACAACTATATGAGAAGTTATTTGCAATAGGCTCCCATCACCAGTTACTAATAAGATTTTCTTGATAGATGCATGCTATCTGAAGAAACCTCAGTGCTGCCAACTGCTGTGTCCAGAACCAAGTTAGTAGGTTAATCTCCAGCCAAGAAATGTTAGTAACAACAGCACAATCTATATAAGAAATATATATTATTGCACACAGATTAATCATTGAACTAATTATTAGAACACATATCTGCAAATTTCAAATTTAAACATGAAGTACAGAAAACAAGTAGTAGTAGTAGTAGTAGTAGTATGGATAGCTATTATTACAGCATTTCTGATGTATTTAAATTCCCCTTTAATAATCTGCTTAAAGCAATATCTAAAGGAATTAGGTATTGCTTTTAGCAGCTCCCTCATCATTCTTATATGATGACAGTAGTGATATGGTGACAGTAGAGGTTATCACTGATATCACCACATCATATAGATAAATTTGCCTGTGATGATTCTCATTTGCAATGTCCTTATCTTGCACCGAAACAGTCTTTGGTGGCGCATCAAACTCCATCAATTTTGATGCTATAACTGATTTACTTCCACATCAGCTCTTTTCACCAAAAAATTCAATCTCATTTACTAAGACACTGCTTTGCCCCAGTTTTAACTATGGTTCCTCAATCTCCTTATGTTTAATACATGTACTGAGCTGCATGGGGGCGGGGAATCATGGGGGTTTGGTTGGACCCGTTGATAAAAAATTCTGGGTTTACATTGATCCAGTGCTGGATTCAGATATTGTTGTTCAGAGGAGAAATAACAAAAATACAAAAAAAAAAAAAAAAAAAAAAATCCTTTTTTTTTCTTGTTCCATCCCCCCCAAAAATCAGCAAACTGGTTGAACAAAACATAGCAGTTTATCACTGCAAATTGCCAATCTTATTTGGTCCCCTCAACTACTATAGCTAACCAAAAAGAGCCATGCATGAATTAAATACAATTAACAGTTTTCATCTAGCTCATTTATCACTTCTTATTGACACTACTTATTCTCATTTTGAGTTGTGTAAAAGAAAAGACAAAGTTATAATATTATCTATAAGTTATAATATTCAAGAACTTTTAAAACTACCCATAATTATCCCAGTGCTCCAGAAAATGTCAATATAAGGCCAAATTCTTCTAGTCAGCAACTTTTCTTTCACATTTATTTTAATCCTTAAAATTCTTTCATTGGCAAACCAAGTCAAAAATTACCTTGACACACACACACACACACACACACACACACACACACACACACACACACACACACACACACACACACACACACACATATATTTTTTTTAAATTTTACATACATAAAACAATTCTTCCAATTAATACTTAATTTATGAGATTTTTTCAGTCTAGCATTAGCTTCTCATTTCAAAGTTGCATAACTTCACTTCATGAAAAAACATTCAGCAAAAGTCTTTATCGTTCATGTGATCTCAATTATCTGAGATTAATGGACTGAAACTGTCTCAGATAACGGAAATCTTGGATAACAGAAACCAAACCTTTTCACTTTTTAAAATTTAAGCATATTTCTTACTTTACTGTATTTATTACGTAAAGCAGTGGCAATAAAAAGTACTTATCTATAGAGTAATTTTCAATAAGACTTTATTAAACAAATACAGCATACAAATATGGCAGTATAGGTTAAACTGTACAGTATGTATATATATATTGCCTTTAGCCAGCGGGTGGTTGGTGGGTGGAACAGACTTCCATCCCTTGTCGTGGAAGTTGATAGTCTAAATAAGTTTAAGGCTCAGCTGGACAGGTATTTCGAACGAACAGAGGGGTGAAGTGGAAGTGGTTATTTTTATTTATTTATGTTACTTTTTTTTTTTTTTTTTTTTTTGTTCTTTTTTTTTTTTGGCTGATGCTGCATAAGCTTGCTTTCTTGCATCAAATGCCTCTACTAATGCTAATGCTAATGCTAATATATACAGATAGTCCTCGATTTACATCGGGGTTAGGTACCTGGGGGGACAGGTGGTGCAAATGGAATCGGCGCAAATGGAACCCTTTATATAATGGTCAATCGGAAATCACAGGGTTAGATTCTGGGCACCAAAATTTTTCCCCACAACTTTGCATCGATTGTTTTATTTTATTAGCATTCTTCATAGTTGTAGTAATAGTCAATGGGGGCATATTCATATGCCCTACACACATTAGGGCAGCTTTCACCAGATTCCATCCCAGCACTAGGAGACAATGAACTTCTTTTATCAGACAATTAAATTAAAAACTTTATAACACGATTGGCAAAAACTGCACACAGATATCACTATTATTATTATTATTTAATTTATTAATAGCACAATTAATAAAAAATGTTAGCGTAATAAATTTCCAACAAGTGTAAATTGCGTAAACAACAACCACCTGAATTCTTCACTGCATGGCTTTTATCACCCACATCCACGAGTGGCAAGTTTGAGGGCGGGAATCTTTCTCGTTTCTCATACGGATGCACTAATTGCTGATTGGCTCAGATTGTCCTAAATAATGTGAACAGTGCATGATACGTGGCACAGTATGATACCGATAAATTGTCTGACGATTTTAAACTTTCAATTTATAAAAAAAATTGCAAAAATAAATAAATATAAAAATGGCTTTGTGGTTAGTGATCGGCGCTATTGCGAATTGGTGCAAATCGAGGGCTACCTGTATATATGTGTGTGTGTGTGTGTGTGTGTGTGTGTGTGTATATATATATATATATTTTTTTTATATATAGTGCTTTTTTAGGAAAAAAAATAGTTGCCAGTACTCATTCTTTGCTATCAGGAAAAATTGAAAATTAAAAGGATATGAAAAGTACTCTAAAAATTTTTTTTCCTGATATTGTTACTTTAGCAGTAATGTTTTTGGAATAAGAACAACATAATTATGTATATTAACACAGTTTATTAAGCATAAATTTATTATTCAAGTATATAAAAAAATAAGTAGAATGTATAAAAAATAAATAAAACAAGTAAAAATAATTTAATAATTAGTTTTTGTAGAATATTTCAAATTTTTATTAAATTCTCATCCAACACACTATGCCGACTTCTTTTCTTCTGTTTATGTCTGTTGCTGAATGATGTTTCTGAAGCAGCCACGAATCAGCATATTTTGCTGAATTGAAGCATGTCCGTGGTGGGCCTACAATTTTAAGAAAGAGTAGTGAAGAAATTGTTTTTGTCATCAACGAGGCTCTGGTTGGGCTGAAGATCAGATTCATTTGTGAAAATACTAATTCACTTTCACTCGATGAAATTGGTATCATACCCAGAGCGTTCATCAAATGCTTTAATTCTTCTGAAACCATCTTTTCAATTAGGTATTCCCGAAATCCACGAATTGTATCTCTTTCATTTAACTGTAACCTAACTGACAATTTTCTAACTTCATTTTCACCAAATGCCAACATTTCATGTTTAGAAGGTTTAACACCTTCATGTCTCATTTTCCTTCTCTCGTCATCGATATTGTCACTCGTTCTTTGAACTTTGTGTAGTTAAATTTGAATTTTTTCTTTATTTTTTTTTGAAACTATATAAAATGCACTTCTGTAAAACAATTTAATTTTGTATAGATAGGAAATCAATGTATTTTAAAAAATAGATTTAGAATAAGCAAATGGTTGAAATACATTGATTTCCTATCTATACAAAATTAAATTCTACACTAAAAAGTCTACATATATATTAAACATACTGATATTAACCATTTTTATCCCAAGTCGATACTTATTTTTACCTAAATAAATTACACTGTGTTGGGACTACCTTGTCCATATTGTATTAGAAATTGCTAAATTCATTTTTGTTGCTTTTTTGGCCTTTCGCTTTTCTTCTACTACTATGGACAAGTATAGAAACGCAGTTCCTGATACATGGTCAGGTGTAGTCCTCTGATGAAATACCTGATCGTATCAATATTTATTTCAGCTGACATCAGATCAAGCATTTTTGCATTACCTATGTTAGACCATTTAATAAAAATGTTTCCCTCCATATCTCATGACAGCTTTACCATTTTCATTTTCGTTTTATTTATTTATTTTTTTTTTGCATTTTACTAGTATTTTGACGTACTAATTTTACTTTACAGTTCCCCCACTTTATAATGGCTTGGCAATTCAGCCCATAATTTTCTTAATTCATCATAACCTTTAGGATATTAACATTCTTTCACCTTTCTACTACACTTCTTTTTCTACTTTCCTCAACCTTCAAGTTACTGGCACTTTGTTAACTTTCACATCCATTTATGCTTACTTAATTCAATATATTAATGCAACTTATATATACTCTTGCATCCTTTAATGCTGCTTTGTGCTTTTAGGTGCATCTGTCATACCTGATTTATTAATCTTGCATTTACTGAAACCATTTCTTCAACTGTATACCTCTTTTCATATGCAACTCTTTAAACATTACCTTTAAGGGTTGAATACCCATTTATATATATATATATATATATATATACACCAGTGCTTTTTTTGTAAAAAAAAAAAAAATAGGTGCTGGTACTCATTCTTTGCTTTCAGGAAAAATTGAAAATTAAAAGGATATGAAAAGTACACTAAAAATTTTTTTTTCCTGATATAAAGTAACAATGTTTTCAGAATAAGAACAACAAATTGAGTATATTAACAGAAGTTTATTAAGCATAAATTTATTATTCAAGTATATAAAAAAATAAGTAAAATAAGTAAAAAATAATAACATAAGTAAAAATAATTTCATAATAAAGTTTTTGTAGAATATTCCAAATTTTTATTAAGTTCTCATCTGACACCTTATGCCAGGCATCAAACACAATTTGGTCTGCATTTTAAACTCATCTATTGCCGTCCATTTGTGTAGAATTGGAAGGGTAGCCTTTTGCCTCTTCAAATCCTCAATTTCAGTTTTAAGGCATTTTATTCTTGCACTCCACATGTCCTTGATTTTTAAGTCCTCTTAACCCCATTTCAAATTGTGCTTCATGTGAGCTGTAAAGTTAAAGAACCGCAGTTACGTGTTAAAAGAGCTGCATGTAGCTCGCAAGCTGCAGGTTGCCGATCCCTGTCCTATGTTGACTTCTTTTCTTCCTCTTTGTGTGTCGGTTGCTGAATGATGTTTCCGAAGCAGCCACGAATCAACGTATTCTGTTGGATCAAGCAGGTCAGCAGTGGGCCTAAAATTTTAAGAAACAGTAGTGAAGAAACTGTTTTTGTCATCAACAAAGTGCTGGTTGGGCTGGTGATCAGATTCATTTGTAAAAATCTTCATTCATATTCACTCGATGAAATTATCGCACTCAGAGCATTCATCAAATTCTTCAATTATTCCGAAACCTTCTCAATCAGGTATCCCCGAAATCCACGAATTGCATCTCTTTCATTTAACTGTAACCTAATTGACAATTTTCTAACTTCGCTTTCACCAAATGCCAATTCATGTTTAGAAGGATTAATACCTCCGTTGTCCTCGTTTTCCATCAGTCGTCATCAGTATTGTCACTAGTTCTTAAATTTGAATTTATTTTATTTATTTATTTTTTTGAAACTGTCCAAAATGTTGGTGTCATTCGGATATTCAGGTGCTGTGACCATGTAAACAGAGATAGGGAAAATTTACGGAAAAATGTGGATAATGCACTTCCACGAAACAACAGATGATTATTTGTTGTGGTAAAAGAAAATCACTTTTCTAATTCTCGAACGGGGCGCTTACAGTTGATTCATAGTGATGTCCAACCTATGGCCCGCAAGGAAAGTGAAATAAAACATTTTAAATTGTTAATTATAAAAAATATTTTCTAATTAACGGTTTTGTTCAGTAAATGTAATTTGAGAAGGTTTCGGAATAATGTAAGGAATTGTGTATTGTACTTAATAAAATTTTCGAATATTTTCAATTTTGCTTTTACATGCAACAAGATATGGAAAATATAACACACTAAAGAAATCTAACTTTGAATTTTTTTGAATATGGCCCCTGTATGGGAAAAGGTTGGAAACCACTGCAATAGAAGGTGGGCCAGAGCCCATTGGGAATACCCCTTGATCTGCTCACTCTTGACTAGTGCGACTTCTCTGTATGTGGGACATGTGGCCGGATAGATTTTACCAAGTACCACTAAGCTGTAGAATGTTTTAGCTCTCTTAATTCGTGCGGCAGCACTAATTGCCTAAATTGCCTGAAGGCAGAAATGTGAACAGTGCGTACCAAGTTAATTCTCTCCTAATCTGTTTGCTATATGAAAATTTTCTTCGCTCAATGGAAACTATTTTAAATGTAACTTCCAAGGGGAATCCAAAACAATTAAACAGAGGTCCAACTGAGTAATTTAGAATTATAAAAATGGTTATACAGTTTGATATAGAAAATATCGTAACAATAGACAGTAAAAAATACAAATTTAGTTAAATAATTTTAAGCTTATTTGAATAGTAGGTAAACATGTGAAAAAAATTTACGGAATATTACAAATTTCATAGCGTACTGCTTCCAAATGTCACTCGTCACTGTTAATAAAGGTGCAGGTATGGCTGTTGTTGTTATTTGGTTTTTAGGAGCATTAGCAACTAAGGCCATATTGCTCCGGGATATGCGGTGGTCATTCCCTGAATGACCTTTCCGCATCCTCCGTATTTGGTGGTGACGGGCTCGAACCCCGGTCTAATCAAGAAGCGTGTGCTACGCACTGCTGCTCCTTCCCACCTGGCTACGGAGGCGCCGCAGGTATGGCGTACCATTGCATACCGTCCCAAAAAAGCACTGTGTATATATATATATATATATACAGTCCATTCCGGTTATTTGGGACACATCGGGACTAGTGCATTTTGGCCCGATTAAGCGGCTGCCCCAATTATCCGAAATTTCACGTAAATAGTTAAAAATACAATGTACCCCCCCCCCCCCCCTTTTTTTTACAATTAGTTCAATGTACAATAAAATTCAATTATTACTATTTTTTTTATTATTATTTTTTTTTATTTTATTTTATTTATTTTTTTATTATTTATTTATTTATTTTTTTTTTATTATTTATTTATTTTTTTTTAGGCCTTTGTTTTTTTTTTTTTAGGCCCTTAGGTGGCAGGGCCTGCCAGAGTACTTACTTCTAATGCGATTCCTCTATGCCTGACCTGCCTCCTCGGGGCTAAGTGTGGTAAAGGGGGGGGTCCCACTAGGGGCCCAATGGCTAAAAGGTCAGAGGAACAATACAACATGACACTACATAACATAAACATGTACCTTACACTTTTTAAAATCTCTGGCCTTCACAGTGTTCTGTGTTTCACAAACAGAGTAAACAACATGGAGATGGGGAAAACCCCTGGGGCCATTAGACAATGAACACTTTACACTTTGTACAATCAAATCACGTTACGACGAATTCAACATAGTAAAGTACCGTTCACTATACGAATGTACAGTAAGCGCTGGTCATTGTGATCATGTTTTTGAATTGAATTTTAATTCTATTAAACAACGATTCTAATTAGCAAAAGGAGGAGGAATATTATCCACAGGCTATAAATGCAAAGATATATTAAGCACAAATTTACCCTTTATTACCTTACCAATTAAAAAATTAAATGATACGTGATAATCGGAATAATTAATACGTACTGTAATAAGTACATATGATCAAATATAACTAGTTATAATCAAATATAACTAGTTGACATTTCTGTTCACTGACATTTGTGGGTAGGGGTTAAAATTTAAAACAGTAAAAAGATAAGCAAAAAATAACAGAAAACACCGCACACACAAATTGCAAGTAACACGATACACGCAAGTGAGAACCGAGTAATGAGTTACAAAGCTTTAAAAACACGAATGAAGAGATCTGAAAATTTATTTTTTTATATGATTGAAGATTCCATAGAAGTGTAAACACATTTTACCATAATAAACCACAGAATTCCAGCTGTTGGTATTATCGCAAATTCAGTAAGATCGAGTTTACTATTCATTTATGATAGATTTCACTAACAGAAAAGCCCAATAAATGGGTGACTGCTAATTGTTTTTATTGTTTTATGGTTGTGACCTCCAGAATTCCGACCGAACCACGTGGTACTGTCGGAGACAATCGTGGGGTAATCTCCAGTGGTGCGGTCTTCTGCCCGATTAAACAGCATGCTGTCCCAATTAAGCGAAGTAAACCCTGGCTATTTTCTCGATTGGTTTCTGTTTTTTAAGATTTGCCCCAAATAAACGGCTGCCCCGATTAACCTACCAAATAACCGGAATCCACTGTATATATATATACATATATAATATTTGACTATAGTCTAAGTAAATAAGGTACGTGCTGTTTAATGGTATATTATGTTAGAAATTTATTATGTGATGTCCGAAAATTTCTAACATAATATACCATTAAACAGCACGTACCTTATTTACTTAGACTATAATCAAATATAATATTACGACCGATGTAATGTTCTATCTATAATAGATGGCATTAATTCGATCTGGACAATATTGCTTAAGATATTTATTAATTGCTCATATTATATATATATATATGTATATATATATATATATATATATATATATATTTATAATTATTGATAAAAAAGTAAAGAAAGTTAAAACGACAATAACCGTAACTAATATGTAAATAATATTTATTAGTCAATGCAGTTGCAAGCAATCATGCAATACACCCATAATGTCTATAATATTAAGGATAATATAAAGAACCATTAGAATAAGCAAATCAATCCAATAATAATACCATCAGGGACCTAAGAAAATGCAAAAAAAAAAAAAAAAAATTATTATCGCTTTTTACCGACAATCTAGATGACTTCAACTAGGGCCAACCATCCAGAATGAAGGCAAAAAACGACAAGAGGTTCTCTGTTTCTGTGATGATCAATATATGCTAAGTAATTTAAATCTAAAATAAATATAAACCAGAAAATCATCGTTGACCCTAATGATGATTAATATAGGCTTACATTTATATTTTACTTATATTTCTTACCTTTGATTCTAATATTTCTAAATTTTCTTAACTTTTATTATCATCTTTCGATTTATATTCGATTTACATTCGGCCTATTCTGGTTTATATTTGGTTTAGATTTAAATTACTTATATTGATCATCACAGAAACAGAGAACCTCTTGTAATTTTTTGCCTTCATTCTGGATGGTTGGCCCCAGTTGAAGTCATCTAAATTGTCGGTAAAAAGCGATAATATTTTTTTTTTTTTTTTTTTTGCGTTTTCTTAGGTCCCTGATGGTATTATTATTGGATTGATTTGCTTATTCTAATGGTTCTTTATATTATCCTTAATATTATATATATAGATATATATAATTATACATATATTTGAATAACGTTTTTCATTTTTATTATTGTTATTGCTGCTCATATTATTTCTCCCTGATTGGGGGTTCCACCTTGTGATGGGCATTGCTACCAAGTACACAGGTTGGTTGTTGTTATGTCTGATATTACTGTTGGTGGGAACTCTCTGACTATCCTACAGGTGTTCAGGATTGCAACTTTCTGGAGTTCCTTGTAGGTGTTGACTGGGAGACCTATTGCTAGGCTGTTATGTAGGGTCTTTGGCATTACCTGTGGTTGACACGATGATTGGGATGATCGTTACTTGTTGCATATACCACATCTCTTTGATCTCTTGTCTTAGGTTTGTGTATTTCCTGATTTTTTCCCCATGGGTTTTCTGCAGGTTGCCAGTGTTGAGTACTGCTGCGTCAATCAGATAGGTAGCCTTTTCCTTCTTGTGCAGGATTGTCCTATCCGTTATTATGGCACGGTCCCAGTACAGCTTGTGGGTTGGAGTCTCTAGTAATGCCTGGGGTTCGTACTTGTAGTATAGTGCACTTTCTTCGACCAACTGGTATTTCCTTGCTAGCTTCTAATGTATTATTTTGGCTACCTAGTTGTGTCTATGAGTGTAATCAGTCTTGGTGATCACCTTGCATCCCGCAGTGATGTCGATGTGTTGGATCGTTTCTGAGGCCAGGTGGCATTGTTGACATGTGTCACCTAACACTCCAGGCTCCTTGGCAATGTATTTTCTATAGTTCCTGGTGTTGATTACCTGGTCTTGGATGGCAAGCATGAATCCTTCAGTCTCGGGGAAGAGACTGAAGGATTCATGCTCTGAAGGATTCAATTGAAGGACTGAAGGATTCAACTGAAATATCAAATGAAATTTAATAAGAAAATAGAATATAGGTATTCAGAGTAAAAGTATACCTATTGAGCCATAAAGGCAAATATTTAATAAAGCCAATTATTTGGACTTCTGTGTTTTACCCTATAATTAAACAGATAATTAATAATAAAATACAATAAAATAATATTAGCATTAGTAGAGGCATATGATGCAAGAAAGCAAGCTAATGCAGAATCAGCCAAAAAAAAAAAACGCTCCCATTTCACCCCTCCATTTGTTCCAAGTACCTGTCCAGCTTAGCCTTAAATTTATTTAGGCTATCAACTTCCACAACAAAGGATGGAAGTCTGTTCCACCAACCAACCACCTGCTGGCTAAAGGCAAACTTCTGCACATCTATCCTACATCTGTCGTGGCGGCTCCGTAGCCAGGTGGGCAGGAGCAGCAGTGCGTAGCACATGCTTCTTGATTAGAACGGGGTTCAAGCCCATGAGCCACCAAATACGGAGGATGCGGAAAGGTCAGGGAATGACCACCGCATATCCCTGGAGCAATATGGCCTTAGTTGCTAATACTCCTAAAAACCAAACAACAACAACTACATCTGTCTTTCCTCAATTTGAATTTATGCCCTCTCAAATGATTATTCTGAGAAACAGGAAAAATTCCATCAGCGTTCAGCATGCTCAAACCATTCAAGGCTTTATACACCTCAATCAGATCACCTCGCAGGTGCCTAGTCTCCAGACACTGTAATTTGCAACATTTAAGCCTTTCATTGTAAGAGCAACCCTTTGTTCCATTCACTAATCTTGTTGCCCTTCTCTGTACTCGTCCCAACAGCTCTACATCCTTCTTAAAATGAGGCCTCCAGACCTGTATACAGTACTCAAGGTGTGGCCTGACGATTGCCTTATATAAGGGGATAATCACCTCCTTATCCCTGCTGGAAAAATTCTGGTATATCATTGACAAGACACTATGAGCTACTCTTGTAGGCCATCTGCACTGCTCAGAAAATTTCATATCTGCAGGCACAATTACCCACAGGTCCTTTTCATTCTCTACCACTGTCAGTGTAGTACCACAAAGTTAATATGTCACTCTGGGGTTGCTCCTTCCCATATGTAGTACTTTACATTTGTCAATATTAAACTTCATTTGCCACCTCTCAGCCCATCTGCTCACCTTTTCTAGATCCTGATGCAGCAGCGTACTGTCATTAGTGTCCTTAACCACCCTGCCAACCTTCGTATCATTAAGCTTGATATACCATCATCACTATCATTTATGGTTGGTTGGTTGGTTATTTGGTTTTTAGGAGCATTAACAACTAAGGCCATATTGCTCCGGGATATGCGGTGGTCATTCCCTGACCTTTCCGAATCCTCCGTATTTGGTGGTGACGGGCTCGAACCCCGGTCTAATCAAGAAGCGTGTACTACGCACTGCTGCTCCTTCCCACCTGGCTACGGAAGCGCCACTATCATTTATAAATACAGAGAACAATAAAGGACCCAATACTGAACCCTGAGGGACTCCACTAATAACATTAGTCCATGATGAGCTGTGTTCATTGATTACCACTCTCTGTCTTCTCCCACTCAACCATCCCTTTATCCATAGCAGCAATTTGCCTCCAATGCCACACTGCTCCAATTTGTGCAGCAGTCTTCCAGGAGCAACTGTATCAAAAGCCTTTCTAAGATCCAAGTATATGATATCAAAGTTATTCCCTGCATCCAGTTCTTTTGTGACTGCATCATAGTATCCAATCAAATTGGTCAAGCAAGACTTTCCCTTAACAAAACCATGTTGTGTCCAAGCTATAACTGAAGTCTTGTCTAGATGATCCTGCAGTGCTTCTTTAACCAGTGCCTCTATTAATTTTCCTGTAACAGAAGTTAAACTAACATGTCTATAATTACTTGTGTTGCCCTTTGATCCTTCTTTATGAATTGGGGTCACATTTGCATATCTCCAGTCCATGGGTACCTCCCCTGAGTCCAAAGAAGCTCTCATAATTACGGCTAAGGGTTTGCTTACTTCCTTTGCTGCCTCCTTTAATATAACTGGATAGATCCCATCCACTCCGGGTGCATTTTTTATGTTTATCTTCAACAATTTCTCCTCCACTTTCCTCTTAGTTATTACAAAATCATCTAGCTCACTGTTAGAGTTTAACTCACCTCTGGCATTCCCCTCCCTGAATAACTCCTCATGGGTGAATGTAGATGCAAAATACTCATTTACTTTGTTAGCCACCTGAGCTGGATTATCAACAGTTGAACCATCAATATCCAGTGGACCAATCTGATTCATCCCTTTCCTTCTACAGTTTACGTAGGTAAAGAGCTCTTTGCATCCTTTGCCAAGGATTTCTCATAATCTGCCTTTGCCTGCCTAATCTCTTTTGTGATTTGGTTACAGACCAGCTTATATCTATCACAGGCTTCCGTGTCACCCATTAATTTATATGTATCCCATGCATTTTTCTTCTCTGCCACATGTCCAATTAGTTCATCTGACATGGGTTGAGCACGCTGAATTCTGATGTGATCCTTCCACTTGTTCAGATTACAAACCTAAGGGGGCATAAATTCAAATTAAGAAAAGACAGATGTAGAATAGATGTGTGGAAATTTGCCTTTAGCCAGCGGGTGGTTAATTACTGGAACAGACTTCCATCTGTTGTGGAAGTTGATAGGTTAAATAAATTTAAGGAGGAACTGGACAGGCATTTGGAGGGAATGGTGTGATTTTTTTTTTTTTTTTTTTGGCTGATGCTGCATAAGCTCATACACTTGCTTTCTTGCATCACATGCCACTACTACTACTACTACATCCATTTAGGCCTAAACCTTGAAAAACATTTCTTAGTTGGTATGTAAAGCCTAGTAGCTTCCAAGATAATTTCTTTGAATGCTTCCCATCTTGAATTTGCTGTTGGTAACATCATCAGTTGGTACCACCTTATAGAATTTAAATATTGTCTCAGACCACCGTAGTCACCTTTACGAAAGCAAAAACCCTTCCCTTTACCCCTGATGGTAGTTACCTCTTTGAGTAAATCCCACTTCAGCACACTGCGATCACTGCCACCTAGTGGTTCCTTTATATGCAGATTCTTAATGCATGAAAAATCACTACTGATAATCAGATCAAGAGTTTTACTCCCTCTAGTTGCCTCCCAAACAGGCTGATGTAAAAAACAATCATCCAATAAATCCACAAAGGCCTTGCTAGTGTGTCAGTGACCAAACCACAAATTCCAGTCAATATCTGGGAAATTAAAATCCCCCATTATAAGACTCTCTGATTTACTGGCCCACTCTATTTCCCTGTACAGTTCCTTATTATACTCATCAGAGTCATTAGGCCTATAACACACTCCTACTCTCAATTTTGATCTCCCAATGCTTATGTCACACCAAACTGACTCGACACTGCACTGTCCAGCGATGTCGACTGGCTTCACTTCCTTGGATTTTATGTGATTCTTAACTAATTGTATAACCCCTCTTTCCTTCCTATCTTGTCTATCCTTCCTGTACACATTGTACTCCCCAAATTCCAGTTCTGCATTCCTTATATCTGTGTGACACCATGTGTCTCTGATATTTCAACAATATTTGCCTTTGATGTTCTGAGCAATACCTCAAATTCATCAAATTTATTTACAAAACTCCTAGAATTGGTGTACATGCAAGTATACAAGCACTTGTTCCTATTCTTAGCTACACTAACACAACCCATGTGTTTACTTGTACTGTAATGACTCCCAGTAGTCTCTGAAATACCCTGCATCTTGTTTTCCAGGATGCTGATCATTCCAATAGAAGCAGTGCAAGAATCACTTTCACCTCTGCCAGAGGCTACTGTTAATCTATTAGTCCTTGTATCTCCCCAAGCTAGCAGTTTTCCAACCCACCTAACACTGCCTTGATAGCATCAGCAAATATTCTTGTACCCTTTCTATTTAAGTGTATGCCATCCCTGTAGAAGCAGTCTCTCCTGTTTACAAGTACAGACCAGGCTGGAAAAAAATTCTATCCCTTGAGCCTTGCACAATCTGTCCAGGGCCGAATTGATCGACAAGGCTCTCATCATATACTCCCTCCTATCGTGTCTGGGCAGAATTGCGACACTTTCAAATTCAACCCTAATTCACAGCTTTTTTCCAACAGTGACCTGTACTTGTTAAGTAATTCTGCCAGTCTCCTACTCTTAATATCATTAGTGCCAACGTATACAACAATATCACCCTTTGTGCCCTTAAAAGATGACATCTGCTCTACGTCATCAACCTTTTTTCCTGGAAGACATACCCTGGTCCTGTTCCACCTATTGTTTTTACACAGCATGTTCCCCGTTTCACTGACAATAGTGTCTCCAACAACTACTAGTTCCTGTGGGACCAGTGCGTTCTGCCTTGGGGGTTGCCGCTGTGTTGTGTGATGATCAAGTGCAAGCTCTGGCATTGAAGTGAGAGCAGCTGAGAGCTTAATGGGCCCCTCAATTTAGATCCTTCGAGGGCATCCACCCTGTCCTTCAAGCTCTCATATAGGCCCATAACAACGCTGAGTTGTCGCCTCATTTCTTCACACTCCTTACATTGCGCGCACAGAAAGACATCCCCCTTGGCAATATCATGTCCTGTACCTGATTGCTCCACAAAGATCAAGCAAGCAGTGCATTTTAAAAGGCTGTGATTCAGAGGGCAACTGCCCTCTGAACCAACTCGTTGAGCACCCACAATCTGTCCTTTATCAAAGTCCAATAAATCCTTCCTTTTATTCATCACGCTCGGAATTTTACTACCTACTGAACCGCTGACAACTTATCTATGCTATGTTGGTCGACTAACTCCACACTCTTGTATCTCACGTGGTCAACAGGTCGCATTCAGTTTTCATAGGGATGGTCATAATGCAGTGATCACTCAGTGTATAGAGGTCAAATCAGGGGATGGCAAATATGCAAAATCTGAATATAGTAGATGAACATAAGAGACATAGTCAGGAAATTCATCAGGGGACTACTCCTGGCAGTATCAGGCACTGCATTTCCAAACTTGTCTGTAGTATTAGAAAAAGAGGGGAAATATGCGGCCTTTTATCGTAATACTAGTAGACAAGGTAGTCCCCCTGCAGTGTAAAAAATGTAAATTAAAATAAATACAAACTTACAAAAGTGTAATGTGGAATATAATACAAATGTACGTGAAGTGCGGAAGGGATGAAAGGTAATGAAAAAGTATAGACAAGCAAATGGTATAGGGAATAGTAAATTCTAGGGGAGGGGAGAAAAGATGTTCAAAAGAAGGTGGAAACAGTGATAGGATTGAGGATAGATGGAGCGTTCATATCATCCTCTTATTGCACTAATAGTTTATGAACGGGAAAAAAATAGAAAAAGAAAGTATAAAGAAAAAAAAATGTAGAAAAAGTCATTAAAATTTCTGAACTTACTGGGTGTGTAAGGAGCAACCTTAAAGAAAGGGTTCTGGTATAAGTAAGTGTTAGTAAAAATAGGTGTTAATAACATAGGCTACAAACGACACTAACAGTTACTTATACCAGAACCCTTTCTTTAAGGTTGCTCCTTACACACCCAGTAAGTTCAGTATTTTTAATGACTTTTTCTACACTTTTTTTTCTATATACTGTCTTTTTCTTTTTTCCCCGTTCGTAAAACTATTAGTGCAATACAAGGGTGATACGAACGCTCCGTCTATCCTCAATCCTATCGCTATTTTTGCCTTCTTTTGAACATCTTTTCTCCCTTTCCCCTCCCCTAGAATTTACCATTTGCTTGTCTATACTTTTTCATTACCTTTCACCCCTTCTGCACTTCACATACATTTGCATTATATTCCACATTACACTTTTGTAAATTTGTATTTATTTTAATTTACATTTTTTACACTGCACAGGGGACTTTCTCTACTAGTATTACAATAAAAGGCTGCATATTTGCCTCCCTTTTTCTAATACTACAGACAAGTTTGGAAACACAGTGCCTGATACTGCAGGGGTAGTCCCCTGATGAATTTCCTGGCTATGCATCTGATTTTCATCTACTATATTCAGATTTTGCTTATTTGCCATCCCCTGATTCGACCTCTTGCTAAAATTGTCCTCCCGTATATGAATATAGTGATATTTATTTATTATTTTTTTTTAGTTATATATTCCTTTTTTTTTTTTTTTTTTTTTTTCCTACTCAGTCCCAGTTAATTTTTGCACTAGGTTTTTCATATTCTTTCACCTCTTTAACCAGTACTTCACTTCCACTTTCTATTATGCCTTAAACTTCTCTTAGTTCTGGCACCTTGTGTACTTTTAATTTCCATTTTCACAGACACTTTATTTTTTCCACAAGCCAAACATTATCTATATCCTTTTGCTTCCTCTACTGCTGCACGGCACATTTTGGAGCATTAACATCCTATAACTTTTGTTATTTTCCTTTTTCTGCTTATTTTACTTCTTAACTGTTAGATATTACTACTACATATATATATATATACACATATACAGGTGACCCCCGCTTAACGCTGATAATTCGTTCCATAAAAACAGAGTGCTAAGCGAGCGCCGCATTCCATAAGGTAACATATGTATTTGTGAGTTGCGGTAGGTGCCATAGGATATTTCCTAATGAATAATAAACGGTAGTGAAAATATGACAAATGTCGGTCAAAATATTTAATATTCAAATATTTGTACATATAAAATATTCTGCGTTACATACATATATAATTATGTGGTAACTACTTACGTATCAAAATTAAACTTAAAATTCCAATTAAAATCATGAATTTAATTGATCTAAATTGATTTAATTGATGAATTTAATCATGAAAAATGTGTCGATTTTGGGTTGAACTTTGGCCCTCTTCCAAATAAACTAAAAGGGGTATTAATTTTAAATCCCCGCAGTTTAATTACTACCCAACAATAAAGTCAACCGATCCTTCGCTGCTTTGAAACCTGGCATGTTTTTTTATTCTTTCAATATGAAACTTCTTTTAGGCATTCGTTTCCACAAAAGTCCTGCTTCATCTATGCTAAAAACTTGAGAAGTACAGTATAACACATAATATCCCTCTTCAATAATTTTAACAAGTTCTTTTTTTGAAAGTTTCGGCTCCTTCTGCACTTGCAGCTTCTCCCTGGATTTTAAATCTATTCAACCAGCCCTTACTAGTTTTAAATGGTTCCACATTTTTTTTTTTTTTTAGGTGAGTTTTCTTCAGATCATCATATTGGCTAATCTCTTTCTCTCTTTTTTTTTTTTTAATATTTAACTTAACTGAATTCTGCGTTGCATATTATTTTCAATAGAATTAGTTAAAGTCTTTCCATTTCAATCCTAATAGCCGGCCTAGCCCTAGTTGCTTGCAGTGGAACAGCTATCTTTCCCATTGCTAAAATTAATTCTTTATTTTTTTTTATAATTGTTCATACACTTAAACTTGCAAGTCCTAAATTATGGCACACATCCGCTTGTCTTTGACCGGAATCGATTCGCTTCAAAACGTCTAATTTAATTTTCAAATTCAGTCTTTTTCTTACATTTATAGTCTTCGTACTGTGCTCAGGCGTTGTTGCTTTTTCATTCTTATCGGCCATTATTAACTCTTCGAAAATGTAACTGCGTTGGTTGCATTAATTATGATACAATGTTCAAGTAAACTGTCTGTTTTGCACGATGTCTAATGCGGTACTGAGTGATGACTAGACTTCGGATAAATGCATATAACGCAAATATCACAAGCAATGTACTTGATCATTTTTTTAAAATGTTGATTTCGGAACTACGTAACAAGTCACTGTACTGCAATTAAATTAGCATGCGAGAAAATTTCACTGAGCTTGGGAAAATTTCTCAAGTCGGCGTGGGAAACGTTTTAATGTTGTTCTGCTATTCATTTTCAAGCTATCGACTCCATCAAATGAAACGATTTCGTTAAATATGCCAAAAATGCAATCTGTAAAAGAGCGTTATAGTGATCTGTGACAGCGTTATAGTCAGATAGTGGTTGTAATATAAGGACAGCGTTATAGCGAATCAGCGTAAAGCGAACCGCGTTATAACGGGGGCCTGCTGTAACCTTATTTTTTGTTTTATAAACTAAATACTAACTGGATATAATTGTCTACAACTGGAACAATTTAATAAGAATTTAGAATATAAGTATTAGGGCAGAAAACTATACCCATGAGGCAAAAGGGCCAAGTATTTAGGTAACCTAAGATTGGTATCCAAATATCAATAATTAGCTACATCATAATTTTAATTTTACTATTTTATTATAATATATGTGTTTATTTATAGGGAGGGTGCAACAAAGAAGTCCAACTTAGTTTACCTAAATACTTGGCCCTTTGGCCTCATGGGTATGGTTTTCACCCCTAATACTTATATTCTAAATTCTTATTAAATTGTTCCAGTTGTACGCAATTTCTCCAATTTATCCAGTTGGTATTTAGTTTAAAAAACAAAAAATAAGGTTATATACAGACTGATGTAATGTTCAATCATTATTTTGATGGCATTAATCTGTTCTGATACTTTTTTTCTATTTCTATTCCTCATATTCTTCTACATAATTTCACACACACACACACACACACACACACACACACACACACACACACACACACACACACACACACACACAATATATATATATATATATATATATATATATATATATATATATATATATATATATATATATATATATATATATATATATATATAATATACACACATATATATATATATAATATACACACATATATATATATATAATATACACATATATATGTATATTAATGTTGTTCTGCTATTCATTTTCAAGCTATCGACTCCATCAAATGAAACGATTTCGTTAAATATGCCAAAAATGCAATCTGTAAAAGAGCATTATAGTGATCTGTGACAGCGTTATAGTCAGATAGTGGTTATAATATAAGGACAGTATATATATATATATATATATATATATATATATGTTGTTTTTTTGTTTTGTTTTGTTATTTGGTTTTTAGGAGCATTAGCAACTAAGGCCATATTGCTCCGGGATATGCGGTGGTCATTCCCTGACCTTTCCGCATCCTCCGTATTTGGTGGTGACGGGCTCGAACCCCGGTCTAATCAAGAAGCGTGTGCTACGCACTGCTGCTCCTTCCCACCTGGCTACGGAGGCGCCATATATATATATATATGTGTATATATATATATAATATATACATATATATATATATAATATTAATAAATTTGTAATTTTACTCATTCTTATGGCATTTAATAAATCTGCTTAAAACTTTAAGTTTTAAAGGCACTAACTAATATCCATTTCTACTAAGTGTATATATTTTTGTAATAAAAAGTAGAGTCAGTAAGTGATGGTGATGTAAGCCAAGTGAAATACTTCATTTACTTCTTACCAATTTGCATCTTATATATTGTGGATATATCTCGTCACTGGGTTGATCAGATCTTCACAATGCTGCCCTGTCCTCAAAAAGGTTCAAAATCTAGATATAGATAGTGGCATACAGTTTAAATATAAAGTAACATACTACTCTTGGACAGTACCTTTTATTAGAACTGTAATACCAAAGCAACTTGTGGCAAAATGCCTCCAATGATTTAATATAACTTTTTATAGCATGGGGGTTTTGTCATAGACTTAACTTCTTTCCCTTTGCTTCACTTACTACACCATTGTGTATCTCACTACTGGGTTATTCAGGCCATCACAATGCCTACCAATGAGATCCCAAAAGGAATAGAAACTAGGTCTGGGTAGAATTGTCAACTCTGAGATATAAGTTGAGGCCAAGAGTTTGATGGTTTGTTGTATGGCTTCTTTTCAACCAGGTGTTTCACATCTCTCACTTGACTCCGTTTCTAGCAACTTTTTTGCTTTTGAGATTTGGTTCTGTCATTAAGTTATTGATTATTGCATCACTTACATACATTTTACAGTTAACTTAAGTTTATTGTTCTCTATGATAAAAGTATTAAGTTTGTTGGTTTTAATGTTTTAGACAGGTTTTTGAAAGTGATATTTTTTACGTGTAAGAATTCCAGCATTTTCATTATTTCTACATTCATTTAATTCAATATGACAGAAGGTGTAATGTCATAACATAACCAAATATAGATGAAAATAGTTACTTCATAACATCCTATTTAAGTCAGCTATATATCAGGTGATTTACCATTATACCAGATTTACCATCAGCACCTGGTCTTCCTGGCCCTCCACGAAGTCCTACAGGCCCCTGAAATGCATGATATTTTATCATATTAAATTTTTATGAATAAAATATTTAAAATTATTAATAGGATATTAGGTTATAAAGCATGAAGGCCATATTAAAAATAATTTGTATTATATTTATTATACAAATAAGTAAATAATTACATGGGAGATAGGGGAAACAGGCATTGGTAAAAAGTACCTAGGCTGTGTAAAGGGTATGAGAGCAGTTCCCAACTATGTGACGTCTTGTTCAATATGACCACCACAGTTAGTCCCATCATTCTGACCAAAAACAAAACAAAGCATGAAATTATCAAGTCTCTAGAGATGAGCATGTTCTCAATCTCATTTTATATACACTGAGTGATCACTGAATTATGACCACCCCTATGAAAACAGAATGCAACCCGTTGACCACATGAGGTACGAGGGTGCGGAGTTAGTTGACCTAGCATAGATAAGGTGTCAGTGGTTCAGTAGGTAGTAAAATTCTAAGCATGATAGGTAAAAAGAAGGATTTATCGGACTTTGATAAAGGACAGACTGTGGGTGCTTGACGAGCTGGTGCCTCGATATCCCAAACGGCTGAACTGGTGGGGTGTTGAAGAGCAGCCATAGTTAAAGTGTACCAGGAGTGGTGCCAAAATAGACAAACAATGACCTGACAGCAAAACTGCAAAGGTCAGTGAAAGGTTGATGTTAGAGGTGAGCGCGTATGTCCGACAACTCATACAGGCGAACAGGCGCAGCACTGTTGAAGAGTTGACTACCCAATACACATGGGCCAACTCGGAACAATATCTGGCATGACCATGCATCGCATGCTCGCACGTATGGGCTATACCAGCAGATGACCCCTATGGCATCCTAACCAAGGTTTATCGGTGTAAAAGACTCACCTGGTGCAAAGAGCTTGCAAGTTGGTTAGAAGACTGGAAGAAGGTATGCTGGTCGGATGATTCACGTTTTTTCACTCCACACCGTGGACGGTCGTGTACAGATTTGGCATCAACAACATGAGGTTCTCGATCCATCATGCATGGTATCAAAAGTGCAGGCTGGTGGAGGCAGTCGTATGGTGTGGGGCATGTTTCACTGGCAAGGACTTGGACCCCTGGTGCATGTGGAACAACGTATCAGTGGTTTCCGCTATCATCAACTGCTTGCTGACTGTGTTCATCCCGCTATGTTACACTTTTTCCGGAATGGTGATGGTGTCTTCCAAGATGACAACGCACTGAACCATTGGGCACTTGTTGTAGGAATGGTTTGAGCAACATAGTTCTGACTTCCGGCATATTGATTGGCCTCCAAACTTCCCCTGATATCAATCCCATAAAGCACTTGTGGAACATTATGGAAAGGCATATCAGGCATCTGGATACACCAATCACCTCTATACCTGCATTGCTGACTGCATTACATACAGCTTGGTTGGCCATACCTCCTGAATGCTTCCGACACCTTGTTAAACCAATACCACATTGGATAGATGCTGTACTGAGGGCGAAAGGAGGACCTACGAAGTATTAGGTAGGTAGTCATATATCAGTGATCACACAGTGTATATTATAATCAGAAGTCCACCAATGATTTTATTATATATATATATATATATATATATATATATATATCAGTAAATGCTAATATATGATATAGTCTGTTTGGGCGTTGAATTCTAAATATTGTTGATCATATGACAAAACATCAAACAATAAGAAGAATAATAAGTTTATTAGAAAAACTTGAGCTTAAAGGCAATTATGGCTCCTTGAGTTGAAAGCATATACCCAATAGTTTTAAAGGAGATGGCAAGAGGGCGCTGAACCATTAAGGTTATTTATATGGGCATCAGTGGCTCAGGAGAGATTCCTCTGGATTGAAGCAGTGCTAATTTATCAGCTATACATAAAGATAGTTCTACAAGTGAAGTGGATAACTACAGACTGGTCAGTCTGACTTCGGCTGAGAAAATTATGTATGAAGACTGCAATATAAAGAATTTCCATATAAATGGAATTCTGAAGGATGTGTAACATTGTTAGCTACTCTGGCAGTCATTCATGAGATGGATGTGGGAAATAATATTAACCGTTTATTTGGATGGATTTTAGAAAAGCATTTGACTCAATTCTGCATGAGAGGTTACTGTATAAGCTGGAACATTTTTGGATCACATATAAAATGCAAAG
This sequence comes from Mastigoproctus giganteus, assembly GCF_048544385.1. Taxonomy (NCBI): domain Eukaryota; kingdom Metazoa; phylum Arthropoda; class Arachnida; order Uropygi; family Thelyphonidae; genus Mastigoproctus; species Mastigoproctus giganteus. The sequence continues at coordinate 229,074,804 of NC_143581.1, read as the reverse complement.
GTGAATCATAGGATGGCTGTAGGGCACAAGGTTGAGGGCTGTTATTAATAGTTATTTTTCTAATGGTATAGGTTTAATGTTAAAAGTGTTGATGCCCCAAAGATCATTGTTGTTGCTGATTTTCATAAGTGATATCGACAAAGACACAGAGGGTGTGATGGCAAAATTTCAGATGATTTGCAGACTGGGTGATGATCAGCACCAAGCAGTGCTCCTTAAAGATGAGCTGGATAGGCTTCAAGGATAATCAGACAAGTGGCAGCTATATTTTAATGCAGCAAAACGCAACGGCTTATATCTGGGAAATATTGCATGAAAATAATTTATGTAATTGTGTAGAGGGGAGGTTCAATTAAAAATAACTGGAATTAAGAGTTATATGTTTGGAAATCAGGTTCACTATGCAGTTTAAACAGGTGACTAGGAGGGCCCATGGTATCCTATCAATGATTTTTCGAGCATTTTTTTTTATGAGATTGGGAGGTAATAATCTCACTCTATAAGGCAACTGTAAGACTGTAATTGGACATTTATGAAAAAGACAATAAGTATCTTAAATGGGTCAAAAAGATGGGCAACCTGCTTAGTCAGATTGGCAAAAGAACACCATATTAGGAAATACTTCAAATATGTGGTCTACGGAGCTTGGCAACCAAGCTCTGCAGCCCATAGGACCTTACAGGCCTCGATCAGGTGCCTGACTGAGGTCTATAAGGCTCTGAGAGAGGGGGATAGTAAAATGAATGACTATGTTATGATTAAAGAACTATAGCCTATAAAGTCAAATTACAGGGAAAGAGGTTTATAGTAAGTCATAAGAAGTTTTCTTTTAGCAAATGAGTTGACAATTTACTGAAATAAGTTACCTTCATGGGTAGTTGAGCTGAGAGTTTGGGGAAATTCCAAAAATCAGCTGGATTTGTAAGGAGGGAAACACATAGGTTTTTTTTATTTCTATATTTTTATATATTAATATTAATTGTTTATTTAGTTATTATTATTTTTTTTTTACTATTGTAATAAAAAGCCTGTAGTTTTTGTGAACTACATGGCTAATACTAATATAAAATGACAGAAGCAGTTTATACACCATTTTTCTGCAGTGGCATTTTTTATCCATTTTATCAATTGTAAAATCTTGTGAAATTTTATATTTAAGTGTCAGAGTTTCATACTCACATTTTTCAGTGGTATTACAATCTACATAAAATACAAGTATCTATATATAATTGAAAGAAGTATCTAGATATAATTGAAAGAAGTATCTAGATATAATTGAAAGAAGTGATAAACAGATTTCATATTTCAGATAACAATAATTATCTGAAATATGAAATCTGTTTATACACTAGGTGTACATAGACAGGAAGCAGTTATACTGCAGTCACGGCATGGATTTGTTAGGGGGAAGTCTTCTCTAACCAATCTGATTGGATACTGTGACAAAATAACAAAGGAAATGGATGCAAAAAATAATTTTGATCATATATTTATAAGTTATCTATGTAAGTGCTATCTTTTATATATTAACTTACATTGTATATTGAACTTCTAATTTAATTTATACAGATTTTTCAGCATTTGTCACTTTCTTTCTTATTCTTATTTACAGGATTTTTCCTATATTTTATTGTTAATTCCTAAATTTTAACAATAAACAATAAAAATTCCAACAATAGAATTATTTTAACAATAATTTGATTGTTAAAGTAACAATAGTCTAATCTTTAAGTGAAGCATTACTTATTTGAGGTAGTGCAATACATGGAAACTCGTGAAGGAAGAGTACAATACGAGATACAGATAAAATGATTCCCTTTACACTACTAACATAGTTTTTTGTTTAAGAGTTGTCTATGGTGTGTTTACACCAATATTATATAGATTGATAATTCCTATACAAAGTGATGTAATGGGCTATTATAACCAGCAATGTATGTATTTATCATACTTACGGACTTAACACATTACAATAAATACTGCTAATTCTTCTATTCAGATTTCAGAAAAGCTGTTGATACTGTTGCACATAAAAGACTGCTATACAAATTGGACCAGTGTGGCATTAAGGGTAGGTTACTTCTATGGCAAAGGGATGGTTGAGTGGAAGAAGACAGAGTGGTTATCAATGGCCACTGCTCTTCTTGGACTAGTGTTATTAGCAGATCGCCCCCTGCCAAGTATTCAGTGTTGGGCCCATTGTTGTCTTCTATATTTATTAACAATAATGATAAAGGCATATGAGGATTAACATCTAAGTTTGCAGATGATACAAGGACTGGCAGGGTGGTTAATGCCAGCAATCAGAGTATGATACTGTAACAAGATCCAAAAAAAATTAGGCAGATGTTCTGAGAAGCAGTAACTGAAGTTTAATATTAACAAATGCAAAGTACTTTGTATGGGTAGCAGAGAATAAAAAAGACACTAGGGTAATTTAGATATAAAGTTGTGTGAGCAGTGCAGATGGGCTACCATGACAGTTCATGGAATTTTGTCAATGATATACAGGAATTTTGGCAGCAGCCATAAGAGGTGATTATTCCAATTATTCCATTGTATAAGACAATAGTTAAGCCATATCTTGAGTACTGCAACACAGTTCTCAAAGTCTCATTTTATGAAGGATGTGGATCTGTTGGAGTGGGTGCAGAAAAGAGCAGTGAGATTAGTGAGGGGAAAAAAGGTTGCACTTATCAAGAAAGGCTTCAGTTCTGCAAACTGGTGCATTTGAAGACTAAGCGCCTATAAGCAGATCTGATTGAGGCATTTAAGGTTTTTAATGGATTGAGTAAGCTATGGGCTGCTTCCTCTTGCTCGGACTATGTATATGAGAAGGGCATAAATTCATATTAAGGAAGGATAGTTGATGGATAGATGTGCTGAAATCTGCCTTCAGCTCACAGGTAGTTTATTGTTTGAAAAAACTCATCCGGTGTTATAGATATGGGTAGTTTAAATAAATTTAAGGAGGAAGTAAACAAACTTCACCAAGCTCATACATGTAATGTGCGAAGTGTGTTTTATTTATTGTTTTTTTTTTAGGGGGGGGGAAGGTGATGCTGTTTTAGTTTGCTTTTTTGCATGATCTGCCACTACCACATGAAATACAAATAATAACAAATACAGCACATATAATGGATTTTCCAATTATAACACATAATATAACAAAGTTTACAACAAAGAAATCAAATCACTTTATTAGCATTAGCATTAGTAGAGGCATTTGATGCAAGAAAGCAAGCTTATGCAGCATCAGCCAGAAAAAAAAAAAAAAAAAAAAAAAACAAAACCCACTTCCGCTTCACCCCTCTGTTCGTTCAAAATACCTGTCCAGCTGAGCCTTAAACTTATTTCGGCTATCAACCTCCACCACAAGGGATGGAAGTCTGTTCCACCAACCAACCACTCGCTGGCTAAAGGCAAATTTCCGCACGTCTATCCTACATCTGTCTTTCCTCAATTTGAATTTTTGCCCTCTCAGGTGATTTTTCTGAGCTAGAGGAAGAATCCCATCAGCACTGAGCATGCTTAAACCATTCAAGGCTTTATACACCTCTATCAGATCACCTCGCTGGTGCCTAGTCTCCAGACACTGTAATTTGCAAAACTGAAGCCTTTCTTCGTAAGAGCACCCCTTTGTTCCATTCACTAATCTTGTTGCCCTTCTCTGTACTCGTTCCAGCAGCTCTACATCCTTCTTGAAATGAGGCCTCCAGACCTGTATACAGTACACTAGGTGTGGCCTGACCATTGCCTTATACAATGGAATAATCACCTCCTTATACCTGCTGGAAAAATTCCTGTATATCATTGACAATACTCCATGAGCTACTCTTGCAGCCCGTCTGCACTGCTCAGAGAACTTCATATCTGCCTGCACAACCACCCCCAAGTCCCTTTCATTCTCTACCACTGTCAGTGTAGTACCACAGAGTTGATACATTGCTCTGGGGTTGCTGTTTCCCATGTGTAGTACTTTACATTTGTCAATGTTAAACTTCATTTGCCACCTCTCAGCCCATCTGCTCAACCTTTCCAGATCCTGTTGCAGTAGCATAGTGTCAGTAGTGTCCTTGACAACCTGCCAACCTTTGTATCGTCTGCAAACTTGGACATTAAGCTTGATATACCATCATCAATATCATTTATAAATACAGAAAACAATAATGGACCCAACACTGAGCCCTGAGGGACTCCACTAATAACATTAGTCCACGATGAGCAGTGTCCATTGATTACCACTCTCTGTCTTCTCCCCCTCAATCACCCCTTTATCCATAGCAGCAATTTGCCTCCAATGTCACACTGCTCCAATTTGTGTAGCAGTCTTCCATGTGCAACAGTATCAAAAGCCTTTCTAAGATCCAAGTATATAATATCAAAGTTATTCCCTGCATCCAGTTCTTTTGTGACTGCGTCATAGTATCCAATCAAGTTGGTCAGGCAAGACTTCCCCTTAACAAAACCATGCTGTGTCTGAGCTATAACTGAAGTCTTGTCTAAATGATCCTGCAGTGCTTCTTTAACCAGTGCCTCCATTAATTTTCCTGGAACAGAAGTTAAGCTCACAGGTCTATAATTACTTGTGTCAGCCTTTGATTCTCCTTTGTGAATTGGGGTCACATTTGCACATTTCCAGTCTATGGGTACCTCCCCTGAGTCCAAGGAAGCTCTCATAATTATGGCTAAGGGTTTGCTTACTTCCTTTGCTGCCTCCTTTAATATAACTGGATAGATCCCATCCACCCCGGGTGCCTTTCTTGTGTTTATCTTCAACAGTTTCTCCTCCACTTTACTCCCAGTTATTTCAAGATTCTGTAGCTTACTGCTAGAGTTGAATACACCTCTGGCATTCCCCTTGCTGAATAACTCCTCATGTGTGAATGTCGATGCAAAATATTCATTTAGTTTGTTAGCTACCTGAGCAGGATCATCAACAGTTGACCTATCAATATCAAGTGGACCAATCTGATTCATCCCCTTCGTAGAGTTTACATAAGTAAAGAACTCTTTGCTGTTTTTCTTTGCATCCCTTGCCAAGGATTTCTCGTAATCTGCATTCGCCTGCCTAACCTCCTTTGTAACTTGGTTACAGATCAACTTGTATCTATCATAGGCTTCTGTGTCATGTGTTAATTTGTAAGTATCCCATGCATTTTTCTTCTCTGCCATATGCCTCATTAGTTCATCTGACATCCATTTTGGCCTAAACCTTGAACAATATTTCTTAGTTGGTATGTAAAGCCTAGTAGCTTCCAAGATAAGTTCTTTGAATGCTTCCCATTTTGAATTTGCTGTTGGTAACATCATCAGTTGGTCCCACTGTATAGAATTTAAATACTGTCTCAGTCCATCGTAGTCGCCTTTACGGAAGCAATAACCCTTCCCTTTACCCCTAATGGTAGTTACCTCTTTGAGTAAATCCCACTTCAGCACACTGTGATCACTGCCACCTAGTGGTTATTTTATCTGCAGATTCTTAATGCATGAAGAATCACTGCTGATAATCAAATCAAGAGTATTACTCCCTCTAGTTGCCTCCCGAACATGCTGATGGTAGAAAACAATCATCTAATAAATCCACAAAAGCCCTGCTAGTGCGTGAGTAACCAGCCCCCAAATTCCAGTCAATATCTGGGAAATTAAAATCTCCCATTATAAGACTCTCTGATTTACTGGCCCACTCTATTTCCCTGTACAGTTCCTTATTATACTCATCAGAGTCATTAGGCCTATAGCACACTCCTACTCTCAATTTTGATCTCCCAATGCTTATGTCACACCAAACTGACTCAACACTGCACTGTCCAGCGATGTCGACTGGCTTCACTTCCTTGGTTTTTATGTGTTTCTTAACTAATAGCATAACCCCTTCCCCCTTCCTATCCTGTCTATCCTTTCTGTAGACGTTGTACTCCCCAAATTGCAGTTCTGCATCCCTTATATCTGTGTGACACCACGTCTCTGATATCCCAACAATATCTGCCTTTGATGTTTTGAGCAATACCTCAAATTCATCAAATTTATTTACTAAACTCCTAGCACTGGTATACACACAAGTATACCTGCACCTGTTTCTATTCTTAGCTACCCTAACACAACCCATGTGTTTACTTGTACCGCAATGACTCCCAGCAGTCTCTGAAATATCCTGCATCTTGTTTTTCAGGCTTCTGCTCATTCCAATAGAAGCAGTGCAAGAATCTCTTTCACCTCTGCCAGTGGCTACTGTTAATCTATTCGTCTTTGTCTCCCCCCAAGCTAGCAGTTTTCCGACCCACCTAACACTGCCTCGATAGCATCAGCAAAGATTCTTGCACCCTTTCTATTTAAGTGTATCCCATCCCTGTTGAAGTAATCTCTCCTGTTAACAAGTACAGTCCAGGCTGAAAAGAATTCTACCCCTTGAGCCTTGCACAGTCTTTCCAGGGCCGAATTGATCGACAAGGCTCTCATCATATACTCCCTCCTATCATGTCTGGGCAGAATTGCGGACACTTTCAAATTCAACCCTATTTCACGGCTTTTTTTCAACAGTGACCTGTATTTGTTAAGCAATTCTGCCGGTCTCCTACTCTTGATATCATTAGTGCCAACGTGTACAACTATATCACCTTTTATGCCCTTAAAAGATGATATCTGCACAACGTCATCAACCTTTGCCCCTGGCAGACATACCCTGGTCCTGTTCCACCTATCTTTTTTACAAAGCATGTTCCCCGTTTCCCTGACAATAGAGTCACCAACAACTACTAGTTCCTTCGGGACCAGCGCATTCTGCCTTTGGGGTTGCCTCTGTGTCACGCGATGCCCAAGTGCAAGCTCTGGCGTTGATGTGGGCAGCTGAGAGCTTGATGGGCCCCTCAATTTAGTTTCTTCGAGGGCATCCACCCTGTCCCTCAAGCTCTCATATAGGCCCACAAGAACGCCGAGTTGTTGCCTAATATCGATACACTCCTTGCATCGCGCACACACAAAGACATCCTCCATGGCAGTATCATGTCCCATACCCGATTGCTCTGCAAACATCAAGCAAACAGTGCATTTTATAAGGCTGTGAGTCAGAGGACAGCTGACCCCTCAGTTCTGCTCTAAGCCACAGCACTTCCATTAGCTTGAGCCTTTTGCTTTGCTGCTCTGGTCTGAGTCATGATTCTATTAATTTATTAATTAATTATAATTAATTATGTTATGTTATTAATTATGTTAAATATAATTAATTATATTACGTTTGTAATCTAAGTCGTTATATATATCTATTCAAACGTACAATTTAACTGCTAACGAAGTTCAACTAACGCTATCTAGTACGGTATATAACTATCGTATCACAATGGCGGGAAATTTACGAACGGTAGCGGAGTTGAAACACGTGGAAACCCTTACCGATACTTTTATGCAATTACAAGGCCGAGTAAAGAATAAATACACCAAATTAATCAGAAAATCACAAAATAATGTTATACTACTAAATTTAAATCAAAAGTTTTAGGAAAACAATAATTTCAAATGATGTATATTTTATGATGTATATGAATAATTTATGACCGAAAAATGCACTGTTAGTGACCTAGCAATTGAAGACAATCTTTTGTAGTTGCCAATAAAAGTTGGTAAAACCTGTAATATTCTGTCATTAATATACAAATAATAATAATAATTGGTAAGCTCTTCCCCAAGGCCAAAGGATTCATGCTTGGCATCCAAGACCAGGTAATTAACACCATGAATTTCATTGCCAAGGACCCCACAGTGACAGATGATATATGTCATCTGTCACTGTTGGCTGGAATGGGCTTTTTTTTTTTTTTTTTTCCAAAATAAAAAAAAAAAAAAAAAAAGCTAATTCCCATTTCACCCATCCAGTCTACGGATGCTGCAACTTACAGAATTTAAGCCTCTCCTGGTAACAGAACCCCTTTGTTTCTCTCACCAATCTATTATTATTAGTCATATAGTGCAAGGAAGGCTAATGCTGCACCAGCCAAAAAAAATCCCGAGTTACCCTGAGAGAGAGAGAGAGAGAGAGAGAGAGAGAGAGAGAGAGAGAGAGAGAGAGAGAGAGAAGTAGAAAGGAATTACCAAGAAACAGAAGAATAATGATATCCAGCTCAGAACCCTGGATGTGCCAAGCCCATACACACTAGATGTGAGCCCCTGGGAACTGTACACAGTACCTGACCATTGCCTTATACAAAAGTATAATCATCTCCTTGTCTCTGCTAGCAAAATTCCTATATATCATTAACAAAACTCCATGACCTGCTCTGGCCACCTGTCTACACTGCTCAGAGAACTTCATATCCCACTGCACAATTACCCCGGGTTTTTTCATTTTCTACCAACCTAAGTGTAGTACCATACAGCTGGTACGTTCCTCTGGGGTTACTTCTACCCATATGCAGTACTTTGCATTTGTCAATGTTAAACTTCAATTGCCACTTCTCAGCCCATCTGCCCAAATTTTCTAGATCCTGTTGCAGTAGCATACTGTCTTTACTATCATTAACAATCCTGTCAACCTTTGTATCATCTGCAAACTTGGACATTAAGTGTGATATACCTTCATCAATATCATTAATGAATACACAAAACAACAATGGGCACAGCATCGAACCCAGATACCGTGGGGGTTTACTGTATACACTCTAAGGGCAATCAGTCTCTCAAATAGCCAACATGAGCAAAATATTTGAGAGGCTGATTGCCCTTAGAGTTACAGCCCTGTTCCAGACACAGGACATGATTTCTCCATCTTAGTATGGATTTACACCGGGGCGATCCTGCGAGGATGCCCTGTCAGATCTGGTCTTACATATCAAATCATCCGCTTCTGAATGCGAACTGGCAATTTACATTGACTTTAGGGGGGGGGGGGCTTTGATCGAGTGTGGTGGGAGAGCACCCTGGAGTGCCTCAGAGTTGTTGACTGCCCAGCCAATCTCTACTGGTTCCCCAGCTACTACTTCGCAGACAGGCATATCACAGTCAAATCTAAACATCAATCAATCAATAGAAACTTTACCGAAGGGGGGGTCCTGAAGGATCTGTACTGGGACCCCTAGTATGGAATATTGCACTGCAGGACTGGTTGAAAAACTCATTCCACAATTCTAAAATCATAGCTTTTGCTGACAATCTGACACTGGTGGTTGCTGCTGGACAAAGAAGAGCAAACTCCAGATCAATCCCTTGAAAACAAATATGATGATTTTCAAGTCAAGCCTCAACCTCAGAAGTCCCCCCCCCAAATCAAAATTTCCGGGGTCGGCTGCCATCGGTAACACAAACCAGAGTCTTTGGTGTCATTATCGACCATAAGCTCTCATTCCTCCAACATCTTTATTTATTTATTTATCTTCAACACCTGTCTGCAAAAATCTAAAACTTTTCGACTTCCATCGTCAGAATTTCTCGGAATGACTGGGTACTATCCAGACGAACAATACTCCTCTATTATAAAGCAGTTTTTCTTCACATTGTTACCTTTGCAGCCGGGGCCTGGTTCCACAGGGCGACCGATATCAAAACCAGAGAGAAACTAAATTCAATACAGAGATCCATGCTGCCATCCACTCACCACATCTGCAGAACTGTTTCAACTGCAGTGGTACAATTGCGGGGGGCATTGCCCCTTGACCTGTACCTCATTTTTTGAGGACTTTGCCACCAAATTAAGAAGAGAATCCCTACCACAATGCTAGAGATAAGTATCGACCTGAACGCTGACACCAAGAAAGGAACTCGATGCTACACAGAGCTAATCAAGAGGTGGCAAGAGCGATGGGATGTGTCAACGACAGGAGTTGTGACACAAAGGTTCCTCCCTGATGTGAAATTCATAACAACCAGAACAGTGAACTCTTGGTTTTCACTATCCCTGGAAGCCTCATTTTTAGTGACAGGACACAGATCAATAAATCCAAAACTTCATCAACTTGGTTTTCTTAACACAGATCAATGTTTCTGCGTAGGTGCACAAAGACTGGCAGCATATAATCTTCGCATGCCCAGAATATTGCATAGAGAATGGCTATTTAGAGAATTTCCCACTCTCACCCCAGACACACTTGGACAACTACTTCTAACTCCACTAACCCTTGTAACATTCCAGACTTTTGCTAAAGATGTCTTCACGAAAAGAAAAATGCTCTACCTTGCAGCAAATATCAATAACCAAGAACACACCAATCACTAAAGCAGAAGTAGTCGCAACAGATTATGTCACTGTTATGGCCCTCTTGCCATACTAAACACTTTTTTTACTTTCACTTTTTTTTTCTTCTTCTTCTTTTTTTTTCTTTCTTTTTTTTTTTTTTTTCCGCACTCTGCCACGAATTCCCAGTTCTGGACAGCCACATTCTCATTCTTTTTTCTCTTTTATTTTTTTTCTCCTTCCTCACACTACACCCTGGTACGGGACCCCTCTGGGCTGAGAGGTCCCCTCTTCTCTCATCCTACCCCCTTTCCCCCTCTTTACCCAGTAAGTAATTCCTCCTTGGGGAATTCTTCCCTCAGGGGGGAGGGTGAGCTAGTTGTAGGGGAGGCCTTGCCTACCAGCAGCTAGGGATGAGTACCTGGAAGCAGCTGTCCTGGTGATTCGCACTTCCAGGTAGCCAAAAGGCCAAAACACATTACACTACAGAACATACACATAAGCTCACTAACAAAATTTTTTTCTATCATATCACTTTCTCTTGAGTGTGGTGGGGATGAAAATTCCTTACACGGGATGAAAATCTTTTTATTTCCCCTCCTCCTCTTTGTTTTTTTTCTTCTTCCCTTTCTCCTTTTCTATTTTTTTTTTTTTTTTCCCCACTACACACACATTTGGCCTAACCTTAACAGAGTCTGTAAAAATGAACAGTGGAACGATGCGGAGATGAACTTTGTTCTAGGAGCCTCCTTACATAAAACACAAAGAATAGGTGGCGCTGACCAAGTACTGGCCAGACCAGTGTACACACAGAGCAATATGGTCTTAGTTGCTGGTACTCCTAAAAACAATCCTACTACAACATCAAGGAAGCAAATTTCTGCACATCTGTCCTGCAACTATCCTTTCTAAATTTAAATTATTTACCTCCCTTATCACTAATCTTGTTGTTCTTCTCTGAGAGACTAATATTAGTAGTGGAAGGTGGAAAATGATTCAAGGAAGCAAGCCCTCAGTGGGCAGCACAGTTCGTAGAATCACTGTCCTCACCACACCGGATGAAAAAGACCTGAGTTGGAATCCTGTCGATGATGGATTTTTATGGGCCTTTTTCACAATGTGGTTGAGTTGGTCTCAGACGAAGGGGTAGCATGATTTTTTCTCCTGGAAACTCAGATTTTTCATCCAGCATATGAAATTGACCACGGAACACACAAAATTTGCAGATAGTATATGCACAGAGCAATATGGTCTTAGTTCCTGGTGCTCCTAAAAAAACCAAACTATAACATCAAGGAAGCAAGCTTATACAACATTAGCCAAAAATAAAAAAACCTGATGGTTGAAAGCAAATTTCCACATCTGTTCTTCAACTATCCTTTTTCAATTTAAATTATTTATCCCTCTTATCACTAATCTTGTACTTCTCTGTACCAGTTCCAACAGAGCCACATTTTCCCTAAAAATGGGGCTTCCAGAACATATGCAATACTCAAGATATAGCATGACTATTCCCTTATACAGTGGGATGATGACCCTCTTCTACCTGTTGTCAAAATTCCTGTGCAGGAATTCCCCAACTTACATAAGGGTTGCATTCCGTGGTACGCTATGTAAGTCGAAATTTCCCCATGCTTGTGCAGCACTCGCAACTGTGCTCACTGAATTGATCGAATCAAAAAAGAAATATTTGACGAACGTGTAAATGGAATTATTGTATTTCTTCAATTTTTTATCTCATGCGCAGGAAAAATGACAAAAGCGTGCAATTTAAAAAATTTTCAAAATTATAAAATTAAAAAAAAGAGAAGAGACAGGCATAATATCAGTAAGTTTTACCTCTCGAGCATCGTTGCCAGAATCGACGTCTTCAGCTAATAAGTACACCGCTGTGGAGGTTGAGGGTTGTGGAGATTTAGAAGGGGTCAGTCGGACGCTCAATCTTAAGAAAGAACATATTAATGGATGACTGAATGGTGGCTTTTTTCTTTTTATCATAGATTTCTTTGTAGCAAGCAAGCATATTATTCACCCTTCTGTTAACTTTTAAGAATTGTTTGTTGTCAGGATCCATCTACTGAAGATATAACGTCGCTAACTTATCCAAACACAACACAAAAGGGAATACGCGCATCATTTTTCCCTATCACAGTAGTCTCGCTAGACAATTCAGACAAGTGTTTGCTGGCACTGATATCACACTCATATTTTCTTCATACAATAAGTTAGGGTCACTGTTTAATACATATAAAGAAACACACAAATACCCTATAAATGACATGAACAATACTGTATATTTAATTAAGTGTCAACAAGGTTCCAACGCATACTACATCTGGAGCACCACCACAAAGTACGGTTCCACAAAAACTTCAAACACACGAGCTTGCTACCATTATAACAGCTTTTAGCATTAGCATTAGTAGAGGCATTTGATGCAAGAAAGCAAGCTTATGCAGCATCAGCCAAAAAAAATAATAAAGTAAAATAAATAAATAAAAAATAACCACTTCCACTTCACCCCTCTGTTCGTTCAAAATACCTGTCCAGCTGAACCTTAAACTTATTTAGGCTATCAACTTCCACGGCAAGGGATGGAAGTCTGTTCCACCTACCAAACACCCGCTGGCTAAAGGCAAATTTCCGCACATCTATCCTACATCTGTCTTTCCTCAATTTGAATTTATGCCCTCTCAAGTGATTAGTCTGAGCAAGAGGAAGAATCCCATCAGCATTGGGCATGCTCAAACCATTCAAGGCTTTGTACACCTCTATCAGATCACCTCGCTGGTGCCTAGTCTCCAGACACTGTAATTCGCAAAACTTAAGCCTTTCTTTGTAAGAGCAACCCTTTGTTCCTTTCACTAATCTTGTTGCCCTTCTCTGTACTCGTTCCAGAAGCTCTACATCCTTCTTGAAATGAGGCCTCCAGGCCTGTATACAGTACTCTAGGTGTGGCCTGACCATTGCCTTATACAAGGGAATAATCACCTCCTTATCCTTGCTAGAAAAATTCCTATATATCATTGACAATACACCATGAGCTACTCTTGCAGCCCGTCTGCACTGCTCAGAGAACTTCATATCTGCCTGCACAACCACCCCCAGGTCCCTTTCATTCTCTACCACTGTCAGTGTAGTACCACAGAGTTGATACGTTGCTCTGGAGTTGCTGTTTCCCATATGTAGTACTTTACATTTGTCAATGTTAAACTTCATTTGCCACCTCTCAGCCCATCTGCTCAACCTTTCCAGATCCTGTTGCAGCAGCATAGTGTCAGTAGTGTCCTTGACAACCCTGCCAACCTTCGTATCGCCTGCAAACTTGGACATTAAGCTTGATATACCATCATCACTATCATTTATAAATACAGAGAACAATAAAGGACCCAATACTGAACCCCGAAGGACTCCACTAATAACATTAGTCCACGATGAGCAGTGTCCATTGATTACCACTCTCTGTCTACTCCCCCTCAACCACCCCTTTATCCATAGCAGCAATTTGCCTCCAATGCCACACTGCTCCAATTTGTGCAGCAGTCTTCCATGTGCAACAGTATCAAAAGCCTTTCTAAGATCCAAGTATATAATATCAAAGTTATTCCCTGCATCCAGTTCTTTTGTGACTGCATCATAGTATCTAATCAAATTGGTCAGGCAAGACTTCACCTTAACAAAACCATGCTGTGTCCGAGCTATAACTGAAGTCTTGTCTAAATGATCCTGCAGTGCTTCTTTAACCAGTGCCTCCATTAATTTTCTGGGAACAGAAGTTAAACTCACAGGTCTATAATTACTTGTGTCAGCCTTTGATCCTCCCTTGTGAATTGGGGTCACATTTGCACATCTCCAGTCTATGGGTACCTCCCATGAGTCCAAGGAAGCTCTCATAATTATGGCTAAGGGTTTGCTTACTTCCTTTGCTGCCTTCTTTAATATAACTGGATAGATCCCATCCACCCCAGGTGCCTTTCTTGTGTTTATCTTCAACAATTTCTCCTCCACTTTACTCTCAGTTATTACAAGATTCTCTAGCTTACTGCTAGAGTTGAATACACCTCTGGCATTCCCCTCACTGAATAACTCCTAATGTGTGAATGTCGATGCAAAATATTCATTTTAGTTTGTTAGCTACCTGAGCAGGGTCATCAACAGTTGACCCATCGATATCAAGTGGACCAATCTGATTCATCCCTTTCCTTCTAGAGTTTACATAAGTAAAGAACTCTTTGCTGTTTTTCTTCGCATTCCTTGCCAAGGATCTCTCGTAATCTGCCTTCGCCTGCCTAACCTCCTTTGTAACTTGGTTACAGATCGACTTGTATCTATCATAGGCTTCTGTGTCACGTGTTAATTTGTATGTATCCCATGCATTTTTCTTCTCTGCCATATGCCTCATTAGTTCATCTGACATCCATTTAGGCCTAAACCTTGAACAATATTTCTTAGTTGGTATGTAAAGCCTAGTAGCTTGCAAGATAAGTTCTTTGAATGCTTCCCATTTTGAATTTGCTGTTGGTAACATCATCAGTTGATCCCACTGTATAGAATTTAAATACTGTCTCAGTACATCGTAGTTGCCTTTATGAAAGCAATAACCCTTTCCTTTACCCCTAATGGTAGTTACCTCTTTGAGTAAATCCCACTTCAGCACATTGTGGTCACTGCCACCTAGTGGTTCATTTACCTGCAGATTCTTAATGCATGAAGAATCACTACTGATAATCAAATCAAGAGTATTACTTCCTCTAGTTGCCTCCCGAACATGCTGATGTAGAAAACAATCATCCAATAAATCCACAAAAGCCTTGCTAGTGTGTGAGTGACCAGTCCCCAAATTCCAGTCAATATCTGGGAAATTAAAATCTCCCATTATAAGACTCTCTCTGATTTACTGGCCCACTCTATTTCTCTGTACAATTTCTTATTATACTCATCAGAGTCATTAGGCCTATAGCACACTCCTACTCTCAATTTTGATCTCCCAATGCTTATGTCACACCAAACTGACTCCACACTGCACTGTCCAGCGATGTCGACTGGCTTCACTTCCTTGGATTTTATGTGTTTCTTAACTAATAGCATAACCCCTCCTCCCTTCCTATCCTGTCTATCCTTTCTGTAGACATTGTACTCCCGAAATTCCAGTTCTGCATTCCTTATATCTGTGTGACACCACCACGTCTCTGAAATCCCAACAATATCTGCCTTTGATGTTTTGAGCAATACCTCAAATTCATCAAATTTATTTACTAAACTCCTAGCATTGGTGTACACGCAAGTATACATGCACCTGTTCTTTTTCTTAGCTACCCTAACACAACCTATGTGTTTATTTGTACCCCAATGATTCCCAGCAGTCTCTGAAATATCCTGTATCTTATTTTCCAGGCTGCGGCTCATTCGAATAGAAGCAGTGCAAGAATCACTTTCATCTCTGCCAGTGGCTACTGTTAATCTATTAATCCTTGTATCCCCCCAATCTAGCAGTTTTCCGACCCACCTAACATTGCCTCGATAGCATCAGCAAACATTCTTGCACCCTTTCTATTTAAGTGTATCCCATCCCTGTAGAAGCAGTCTCTCCTCTTAACAAGTACAGACCAGGCTGAAAAAAATTCTACCCCTTGAGCCCTGCACAATCTTTCCAAGGCCGAATTGATTAACAGGGCTCTCATCATATACTCCCTCCTATCATGTCTGGGCAGAGGCTCTAGGACTAGTCAATTTAGTACCGAACTCACACAACACATGCATTCTCACAACCATAAACCCTTAGTTGATTCGGCCATCACAATTGTAAAATTAAAATCCAGTTACAAAATCTTTCAATACGAAGCTCTCATTATAGAATGATGCCACTGTAATACTAAACATGAAAATATTCACCAACCTCTCCCCGGTCTGGAGTCTCACGCACTTGAGATTCCTACATGTTACAAAGTGCATCATGGGAACTTAGAAGTCTTTAAAACACGTGTTTTCTTCTCACTTTAGTATTGCCAACTGATGACGTTAATACGAAAGTCGGTCGTTCATGACTTTTGGCTTCACCGGTCTCATATAATTTATATTTTTAAATATCTTTAATATTTTTAAAGTTTAAATTAATTCTTCAATGACAATCAGGGATGAAGTTGTGCACTTCTACTTCCTTGAACATATTTTAATTCTGTGTTCACATGTTCATAATCTTAACTTATTCTACATTATTTTAAACTACTTAAGCCTCAAATTATTCTTCCATCCTATTCCACGTAACATAGCAGATTATCTAAGGTAAGTACCGCTCATTAAGCTTTATGCTATTTAAAACTTTGATTCAATTTCAAACGGTACATTAAGACATTCTATAACTTACCTAAATATGAATTTAATTAACTAAACTAAATAGGCTGTGCATGCTCAGATGACTGGGCGAGTGCTTACATGAATGTGAGAGTGTTCAGTCACTTACTAGGCCAGATCAGGTGACTGTTGTTGGTATGAAGCACACATATGGGATTGCTGCCAGTGATTGTCGTGCTTCAAAAGTACTGACTCCAAAATTGGGTGTAGCCTTGTACCTCTACTGTGATTTAAAACTTTGTGACAGCTGTATATATTTAGCGACTCTAACCAAAGACAGTTATAGTAGTGGTGAGATTGGTCGATCACCTCACTATCGTGCCTGGGGTTGAGGTCATGCTGAGTTGACCAAAAATTCCCTGCAATTGCAGAATGCATAGTATCACCCAGACGGTCGGAACTGTCATGTTCTGCGAAGCAGTACTAAAGATGTCTGGAGCTTTCCCTTGCATAGCAGCTGCCACAATTGTGGCAAGTGACCTTGTATACAATGCCACTGCATAAGAGAGGGGCAATGGGCATTTTTACTTTCAAGACCAGAGATTGTAATCTCCTACCAGGACAGTGTATGCATTTCATGCAGTACTCACATAAGATCTTAGAAATCTGGTCTGAGGCATGCAGGTAATACGGAATATAAGCAGTAGGTACCATGTCACTGTAGAGAGAGTTGCGAAATTGATGACACTAAAGTTTATTGAAATCTTATTTGACCATATTTCAAATTAATCAATTTTACTATGCTCCAAGAATTATCTGCTGTACTCCTAATTGCATTCACTATTCCAGTACTCATAAAAATACCTTCAGTTCGATATCTAACTTGCAGGAACCATTAAATTTGAAATATGTTCTTGGAGATTACGCTAATCTTGATGAATTGTTCCAATACATGAAATGCATCCATTTCAGACAGTTTAAATTCTGTACAGTGGGACCAATGGATGATGTTACCAACAGCAAATTCTAAGTGGGAAGCATTCAAGGAATTAATCAAGGAAGCTACTAGACTTTTCATCTTTTCATACTGATTAAGAAATATTGTTCAAGATTTAGGCCTAAATGGATGTCAGATGAACTAATGAGACTCGTGGCAGAGAAGAAAAATGCATGGGATGCATATAAATTATCAAGTGACACAGAAGCTTTGGTAGATATAACCTAGTTTGTAATAAAGTCACAAAGGAGATTAGGCAAGTGAAGGCAGATTGTGAGAAATCTTTGGCAAAGGATGCTAAGAAAAACAGGACTTGTTTACTTATATAAACTCTAAAAGGAAGGGGATGAATCGGATTGGTCCATTTGATATCTGTGTTTCGACTGTTCATGATCCTGCTCAGATAGCTGACAAACTGAATGAGTCCCCCAGGAATTTTTTCTTTCTTATTATTATTATTTTTTTTTTTTGGATGGTGCAGCATAAGCCATAGGCTTCCTTGTAGCATGTGGCAAATACTAATACTAATTCTAGATGATCCTGCAATGTACCTGTAATTATTCGTGTTACACTTTGATCGCCCTTTCTGAATTGGAGATACATTTGCACATCTCCAGTCTGTGGAGACATCCTCCGAGTCAAAGGATGCTCTCATAATTATGACTAAGGGTTTCTTTACTGCCTCCTTTAATATAACTGGATAGATTCCTTCCACCCCAGGTGCCTTTCTTATGTTTACCTCCTACAATTTCTCCTCCACTTTGCTCTCAGTTATTAAAAAATCATTTAGCTCCTTTTAATAAACTTCTGTTCTCTACTTCCCTACAGAATTCCTAATTGTGAATGTAGATGCAAAATACTCATTCGGTTTGTCAGCTATCTGAGCAGGATCACTAACTGTGGAATCATTGATATCAAGTGAATGAATCTGATTCAGTCCCTTCCTTCTAGAATTGATATAAATAAAGAAGTCTTTGCATCCTTTGCCAAAGATTTCTCGTAATCTGCCTTCGCTTGCCTAACCTTCTTTGTGACTTGATTACAGACTAGCTTATATCTACCTTAGGCATCTGTATCTCCTGATAATTTATATGCATCCCACACATTTTTCTTTTCTATCACAAGTCTCATTAGTTCATCTGAAATCCATTTAGGCCTAAACCTTGAACATTATTTCTTAGTTGCTATGAAATGCTAGTAGCTTCCAAGATTAATTCCTTGAATGCTTCCCATTAAAATTTACTGTTGATAACATCATCAGTTGGTCCTACTGTGTGGAATTTATTGCTGTATAATATAGAAAGCAAAAACCCTTCCCTTTACCTCTGATGGTAGTTACATATATAAGTAAATCCCAAATCAGGATAGGTAGGAAGGTACTTCTTGTCAATGAGAGTTATGTCTGGTCTGTTGTGATCACTGGCACCTAGTGGTTACTTTATCTGTAAATTCTTAAAGCATGAATAATCACTGCTGATAATCAGATCAATAGTATTACTCCCTCTGATTGTCTCTCAAACATACTGCTGTAGAAAATAGTCATCCAGTAAATCCACAAAACTCTTGCTAGTGTGCGAGTGACCAACTCAATATCTGGGAAGTTAAAATCCTACATTATATGACATTCTGATTTACTGGCTCACTCTATTTTTCTGTACAGTTGTTCATTGTACTCATCAAACTCATTTGTCCTATAACATTCTCCTACCCTCATTTTTGCTTTCTCAGGCATACCAAATTTCACACCAAACTGACTCAACATTGCACTGTCCACCAGTGTCAACTGAATGCACTGCCTTAGATTTTATGTGTTTGTTAACTAACAGCATACCCTGTTGATCGAGGAACTCTCTGAGGGGGGCTTACATCTGGTGAGTATGGGCTTGGCACATCGAGGGTTCTGAGCTGGATATCACCATTCTTCTCTTTCTTTGTGATTGCTTTTCTACTTCTCTCTCTCTCTCTCTCTCTCTTTCTCAGGACAACTCGGGAATTTTTTTTTTGGCTGGTGCTGCCTAAGCCTCAGGCTTCCTTGCACCATATGGCTAATAAAAATAATAATAATCACAGCTTTCTTCTGTTACATGTAACAGAAATCGAGGCCTACTGCCACTAGGTTCTTATTGATGTTCTTTGGCACATTGTGTATGATTGACATGATGATTGGGATAGTTATTACTTGTTTCTTATCCCACATTTCTTTTACTTCCTGATCTTTTCCTTGTAAGTTTTATGGAGGTTGCTGCTATTGGGCACCACTATGTCAATCAGTTAGGTAGGAAGGTACTTCTTGTCAATGAGAGTTATGTCTGGTCTGTTGTGGGGAATCATTTTGTCCGTTATTAGTCTAGCTTGTGAGCAGGGATTTCTAGTATGGTTTGTGGTTCGTACTTGTAATGCAGTACACTTTCATTGATTACCTGGTATTTTTGTGCTAGCTTTTGATATGTTATCCTGGCAACAGGTGCATGTATACTTGCATATTCATTAAAATAAATTTGATGAATTTGAAGTGCCGATCAAGGCATCAAAGGCAGATATTCCTGGGATATCAGAGACAAGGTATCATACAGACATAAGCAGTGCAGAATTAGAATTTGGGAAGTACAATGTGAACAGAAAAGATAGATGGTAGGAAGGGAGGTGGGTTATGCTTTTATTTAAGAAACATATAAAATCTAAGGAAGTGCATCCAGTTTACATGAGTGGAGAGTGCAGTGTAGAGTCAGTTTGGTGTGAAATAAGCACTGGGGAAGCAAAAATTGGGATGACATAAACACTGGGAAAGGGAAAATGAGAGTGGAGTGTGTTATAGGCCTAATGACTTTGATGAGTACAATGAACAGTTGTGCAGTGAAAAGGAGTGGGCCAGTAAATCAGAATGTCTTGTAACGGGGGGATTTTAACTTTCCAGATATTAACTTGTGGGTTGATCACTCTCATGTTAGCAAAACTTTTGTGGATTTATTCAAGGATTGTTTTCTACAGCAAGATGTTCAAGGGGCAACCAGAGGGGGTAATACTCCCTCTGGTTGCCCCTGGATCTGATTATCAGCAGTAACGACTCATGCATTAAGAATTTGCACTAGGTGACAGTGATCACAGTCTACTGATTTGGAATTTACTTAAAGATGTAACTACCATAAAGGGTAAAGAGAAAGGTTTTTGTTTTTGTAAAGGTGACTACAGTGGTCTGAGGCAGTTTTTAAATTCTATACAGTGGGATCAACTGATGATTTTAAAAAGAGTGAATTCTAAATGGGAAGCCTTTGAGGAATTAATCTTTGAAGCTGCTAGGCTTTTCATACCAACTAAGAAATACTGTTCAAGATTTATGCCTAAATGGATGTCAGATGAATTAATGAGGCTCGTGACAGAGAATAAAAATGTGTGGTATGCATATAAATTAGCACGAGACACAGAAGCCTATGGCAGAAATAAGCAAGTCTGTAATCAAATCACAAAGGAAGTTAGGCAAGCGAAAGCTGAATACGGGACATCCTTAGCAAACGATACAAAGAAAAAGAAAAATAACAAAGTCTTCTTTACTTATGTGAGCTGTAGAAGGAAGGGAATGAATCAGATTGATCCACTGGATATTGGTGGTTCTTTGTCATACGATCGTTATATATCGAACCTAGATAGTGTTAGTATAGTATAGGTTATAATATTTTCAGTGATCGGTAAAATCTATTAAACTTGTTGAACTTCATTGGCATTCAAATTGTACTTTTAACTAAATACATATACCGACTTAGATTACAAAAGTAACATAATTAATTAATACATAACTGATACGGAAGTTATATAAAGGGAACTCGGAGATAATTAATACTTGACACTAAAAAATATATACCCCGTTATAATGTTGTTGTTGTTTGGTTTTTAGGAGCATTAGCAGCTTAGGCCATATTACTCCGGTATATGCGGTGGTCATTCCCTGACCTTTCCGCATCACCCGTATTTGGTGGTGACGGGCTCGAACCCCGGTCTAATCAAGAAGCGTGTGCTACGCTTCTTGGGACCAGCGCATTCTGCCCCAAGGCAGAATGCGCTGGTCCCAAAGGAACTAGTAGTTGTTGGTGACTCTATTGTCAGGGAAACGGGAAACATGCTTTGTAAAAAGGATAGGTGGAACAGGACCAGGGTATGTCTGCCAGGGGCAAAGGTTGATGACGTTGTGCAGATATCATCTTTTAAGGGCATAAAAGGTGATATAGTTGTACACGTTGGCACTAATGATATCAAGAGTAGGAGACCGGCAGAATTGCTTAACAAATACAGGTCACTGTTGAAAAAAAGCCGTGAAATAGGGTTGAATTTGAAAGTGTCCGCAATTCTGCCCAGACATGATAGGAGGGAGTATATGATGAGAGCCTTGTCGATCAATTCGGCCCTGGAAAGACTGTGCAAGGCTCAAGGGGTAGAATTCTTTTCAGCCTGGACTGTACTTGTTAACAGGAGAGATTACTTCAACAGGGATGGGATACACTTAAATAGAAAGGGTGCAAGAATCTTTGCTGATGCTATCGAGGCAGTGTTAGGTGGGTCGGAAAACTGCTAGCTTGGGGGGAGACAAAGACGAATAGATTAACAGTAGCCACTGGCAGAGGTGAAAGAGATTCTTGCACTGCTTCTATTGGAATGAGCAGAAGCCTGAAAAACAAGATGCAGGATATTTCAGAGACTGCTGGGAGTCATTGCGGTACAAGTAAACACATGGGTTGTGTTAGGGTAGCTAAGAATAGAAATAGGTGCATGTATACTTGCGTGTACACCAATGCTAGGAGTTTAGTAAATAAATTTGATGAATTTGAGATATTGCTCAAAACATCAAAGGCAGATATTGTTGGGATATCAAAGACGTGGTGTCACACAGATATAAGGAATGCAGAACTGGAATTTGGGGAGTACAATATCTACAGAAAGGATAGACTGGATAGGAAGGGAGGAGGGGTTATGCTATTAGTTAAGAAGTAGCATAAAATCCAAGGAAGTGAAGCCAGTGGACATCGCTGGACAGTGCAGTGTCGAGTCAGTTTGGTGTGACATAAGCATTGGGAGATCAAAATTGAGAGTAGGAGTGTGCTATAGGCCTAATAACTCTGATGAGTATAATAAGAAACTGTACAGGGAAATAGAGTGGGCCAGTAAATCAGAGAGTCTTATAATGGGAGATTTTAATTTCCCAGATATTGACTGGAATTTGGGGACTGGTCACTCACACACTAGCAAGGCTTTTGTGGATTTATTGGATGATTGTTTTCTACATCAGCATGTTCGGGAGGCAACTAGAGGAAGTAATACTCTTGATTTGATTATCAGTAGTGATTCTTCATGCATTAAGAATCTGCAGGTAAATGAACCACTAGGTGGCAGTGACCACAATGTGCTGAAGTGGGATTTACTCAAAGAGGTAACTACCATTAGGGTAAAGGAAAGGGTTATTGCTTTCATAAAGGCGACTACGATGGACTGAGACAGTATTTAAATTCTATACAGTGGGACCAACTGATGATGTTACCAACAGCAAATTCAAAATGGGAAGCATTCAAAGAACTTATCTTGGAAGCTACTAGGCTTTACATACCAACTAAGAAATATTGTTCAAGGTTTAGGCCTAAGTGGATGTCAGATGAACTAATGAGACATATGGCAGAGAAGAAAAATGCATGGGATACATACAAATTAACACGTGACACAGAAGCCTATGATAGATACAAGTTGATCTGTAACCAAGTTACAAAGGAGGTTAGGCAGGCGAAGGCAGATTACGAGAAATCTTTGGCAAGGGATGCAAAGAAAAACAGCAAAGAGTTCTTTACTTATGTAAACTCTAGAAGGAAGGGGATGAATCAGATTGGTCCACTTGATATCGATGGGTCAACTGTTGATGATCCTGCTCAGGTAGCTAACAAACTAAATGAATATTTTGCATCGACATTCACACATGAGGAGTTATTTAGCGAGGGGGAAGCCAGAGGTGTATTCAACTCTAGCATTAAGCTAGAGAATCTTGTAATAACTGAGAGTAAAGTGGAGGAGAAATTGTTGAAGATAAACACAAGAAAGGCACCCGGGGTGGATGGGATCTATCCAGTTATATTAAAGGAGGCAGCAGAGGAAGTAAGCAAACCCTTAGCCATAATTATGAGAGCTTCCTTGGACTCAGGGGAGGTACCACAAGACTGGAGATGTGCAAATGTGATCCCAATTCACAAAGGAGGATCAAAGGCTGACACAAGTAATTATAGAACTGTGAGTTTAACTTCTGTTCCAGGAAAATTAATGGAGCCACTAGTTAAAGAAGCACTGCAGGATCATTTAGACAAGACTTCAGTTTTAGCTCGGACACAGAATGGTTTTGTTAAGGGGAAGTCTTGCCTGACCAATTTGATTGGATACTATGATGCAGTCACAAAAGAACTGGATGCAGGGAATAACTTTGATATTATATACTTGGATCTTAGAAAGGCTTTTGATACTGTTGCACATGGAAGACTGCTGCACAAATTGGAGCAGAGTGACATTGGAGGCAAATTTCTGCTGTGGATAAAGGGGTGGCTGAGGGGGAAAAGACAGAGAGTGGTAATCAATGGACACTGCTCGTCGTGGACTAATGTTATTAGTGGAGTTCCTCAGGGCTGTGTTGGGTCCATTATTGTTTTCTGTATTCATAAATGATATTGATGATGGTATATCAAGCTTAATGTTGAAGTTTGCAGACGATACAAAGGTAGGCAGGGTTGTCAAGGACACTACTGACACTATGCTGCTGCAACAGGATCTGGAAAGGTTGAGCAGATGGGCTGAGGGGTGGCAAATGAAGTTTAATATTGACAAATGTAAAGAACTACACATGGGAAACAGCAATTCCAGAGCAACGTATCAACTCTGTGGTACTACACTGACAGTGGTAGAGAATGAAAGGGACCTGGGGGGTGGTTGTGCAGGCAGATATGAAGTTCTCTGACATTGCAGACAGGCTGCAAGAGTAGCTCATGGTGTATTGTCAATAATATATAGGAATTTTTCTAGCAGGGATAAGGAGGTGATTATTCCCTTGTATAAGGCAATGGTCAGGCCACACCTAGTGTACTGTATACAGGTCTGGAGGCCTCATTTCAAGAAGGATGTAGAGCTGCTGGAACGAATACAGAGAAGGGCAACAAGATTAGTGAATGGAACAAAGGGGTGCTCTTACGAAGAAAGGCTTAAGTTTTGCAAATTACAGTGTCTGGAGACTAGGCACCAGCGTGTCGATCTGATAGAGGTGTATAAAGCCTTGAATGGTTTGAGCATGCTCAATGCTGATGGGATTCTTCCTCTCGCTCAGAATAATCACCTGAGAGGGCATAAATTCAAATTGAGGAAAGACAGATGTAGGATAGACGTGCGGAAATTTGCCTTTAGCCAGCGGGTGGTTGGTTGGTGGAACAGACTTCCATCCCTTGTCGTGGAAGTTGATAGCCTAAATAAGTTTAAGGCTCAGCTGGACAGGTATTTTGAACGAACAGAGGGGTGAAGTGGAAGTGGTTTTTTTTTTTTTTTTTTTTGGCTAATGCTGCATAAGCTTGCTTTCTTGCATCAAATTCCTCTACTAATGCTAATGTGTGGTATGCATATAAATTAGCAGGAGACACAGAAGCCTATGGCAGAAATAAGCTAGTCTGTAATCAAATCACAAAGGAAGTTAGGCAAGCGAAAGCTGAATATGGGAAATCCTTGGCAAATGATACAAAGAAAAAGAAAAATAACAAAGTCTTTTTTACTTATGTGAGCTGTAGAAGGAAGGGAATGAATCAGATTGGCCCACTTGATATTGGTGGTTCGACTGTTTATGATCCTGCTCAGATAGCCAACAAACTGAATGAATATTTTGCATCTACAGTCACACATGAGGAATTCTGTAAGGAAGGGGAGGACGAAGGTTACTAAACTCTAACATGGAGCTAAATGATTTTGTAATAACGGAGAGCTAAGTGGAGGAGAAATTGTTTATGTTAAACATAAAAAAGGCAGGAAGGGAAGTAAGCAAACCGTTAGCTTTAATTATGAGAGCATCCTTAGATTCAGGGGAGGTCCCCGTGGACTGGAGATGTGAAAATGTATCCCCAATTCACAAAGGGGATTCAAATGGTGGTCAAATAATTACAGATGGGGAAAATAATGGAGTCACTGGTTAAAGAAGTGATGCAGGATCACTTAGACAAGAATTCAGTAATAGTACAGACACAGCATAAGTTTGTTAATGGGAATTCTTGTCTGACCAATCTGATTGGATACTCGATGTGGTCACAAAGGAACTGGATTGAAAAAATAATTTTGATATCATATACTTGGATTTCAGGAAATCTTTTGATACTGTTGCACATGGAAGACTGCTGTACAAATTGAGCGGTATAGCATTAAGGGAACGTTTTTGCAATGGATAAAGGGATGGTTGAGTGGGAGACAGAAGAGAGTGGTAATAAATAGACACTGCTCTATGTGGACTGATGTTATTAGTGGAGGCCCCCAGGGTTCGGTGCTGTGCCCATTGTTGTTTTGTGTATTGATTAATGAAATCGATGAAGGTATATCACACTTAATGTCCAAGTTTGCAGATGATACAAAGGTTGACAGGATTGTTAATGATAATAAAGACAGTATGCTACTGCAACAGGATCTAGAAAATTTGGGCAGATGGGCTGAGAAGTGGCAACTGAAATTATGAAGACCATAGCGTGAAACTTGTAGGCAAGTCTGCATCAGCGGATTTCGTGGCTGTAGAAAGTCTCCTGAATTTAAAAAAATAATTACAGACCAAGGATATGTTCCCGAACAGGTATTCAATGCAGACGAAACTGGGTTGTTTTGGAAGAGAATGCCAGCCAGAACATACTTAACACGAAATAAAAAGTCTGCTACTGGATTCAAAGCTTCCAAAGATAGGCATACTCTTTTGTTTTATGCAAATGCTAATGGACGAATCATCAAACTGATGCTCGTGTATAAATTGCAGAATCCATGTGCTTTGAAGGAAAAAAATAAAGATCATCTTCCAGTTTATTGGAAATCCAATAAAAAAGCCCCGAGTAACAACAACACTTTTCAGAGAATGGTTTAATGATAGCCTTGTGCGAGAGGTGGGAAGTTACTTAGCTTCAAAATCTCTGCCTTTCAAAGTTCTGGTGCTCATTGATAACATGCCAAGACATCCAAGAAGTCTAGAATTTGACTACCCCAACGTTAGAAATTGTGTTTTTGCCATCCAACACTTTTACAACCGCCAGACCAAGGTGTGATTGCTGCTTTTAAGTCCTACTATGGTAGGAGAACTTTTACTGGCTTAATTGAAAAAATGGAAAGGGGTTCAAACTTAACTGTAAGTCAAAGTTGTAAAAATTATAACATCGCAGATTGCTTGATCTACATCAAGGCATCAGTTGATGAGATAAGAGCATCTATAATTAATGCGTGTTGATGAAGATTGTGGCCAGAAGTGGTTGTTGCTAAAATAATCCCTAATGTTCTTGTTTATACTCCGGCACAACCACCAGGTCAGTAGAGCTTACAATAAATCGATCAGTACAAATGTTAATCGTATTTAGTAGTCACGGGCTTGAACCCCGGTCCACTCAAAGAGCATGTGCTACTGCACTCGCACTCTTGACCACTTGGCTATGACAATGAACTGGTTGCCGATATTGTAGCAATTGCACAGGGGATAGAAGGTGGGGGCTTTGAAAACATCGATGCAAGACACATTCAGGAACTTATTGAGACTCATGCAGATAAACTTACAGTAGAAGAGTTGGATGAATTAGTAACAAGGCAAAATTGTCATTACTTTTGTTAATGACAGTAATGTCAGCATACTGTCATTACTGTTGTTAACGGCAGTAATGAGAGTATGCTACTCCAACTGGATCTAGATAAGTTGGAAAAATGGGCTGAGATGTGGCAACTGGAGTTTAACATTAACAAATGCAAAGTATTGCATATGGGTAGCAATAACTGAAGAGAAACATACAAATTGGGTGGTACTACACTCAGGGAAATGGAAAATGAAAAAGACCTGGGGGTAATTATGCAGCCAAATATGAAGTTCGCTGAGCAGCACAGACGACCTGCCAGGACAGGTCATGGAGTCTTGTCAATGATATATAGGAATTTTGCTAGCAGGGACAGGAAGGTGATAATCCCGTTATACAAGGCAATGGTCAGGCCACACCTAGAGTACTGTGTACAGGTCTGGAGGCCTCATTTTAGGAAGGATGTAGAGTTGCTAGAATGAGTACAAAGAAGGACAACAAGATTAGTGAGCGGAACAAAGGGGATGCTCTTACCAAGAAAGACTTAAGTTCTACAAATTGCAGCGCCTGGAGAGTAGACACCTGCGAGGTGATCTGATTGAGGTGTTTGAATGGGTTGAGCAAGCTGAATGCTGATGGGATTCTTCGTCTTGCTCAGACTAAGAACCTGAGGGGGCATTGTTTCAAATTGAGGAAAGATAGTTGTAGAATAGATGTGCGGAAATTTGCCTTTAGCCAGCAGGTAGTTGATTGGTGGAATAGGCTTCCATCTTTTGTTATGGAAGCTAATAGCCTAAATAAATTTAAGGCTGAGCTGGACAGGCATTTGGAACAAATGGAGGGATGAAATGGGAGGGTTTTTTTTTTTTTTTGCTGATTCTGCATAAGCTTGCTTTCTTGCACCGTATGCCTCTACTAATGCTAATGCTAAAATGAGAACCAAAATGATCCTGAGGAAGAAGATCTTGACGTTGTTAAACCAGAATTAAATAGCAAATCATTAAAGGAAATCTTTAGCCTCTCCGTACAACTTTCAGAAAAGGTGGTGGAAATGGATCCTAATTTGGAAAGAAGCATCAAATTTAAACGAGACCTAGAACAATGCTCTTGCCTTACAGGGAAATTGAAAAGGAGCTCAACAAAAAAACGAAGAAACAAACTTCAATTACGAGTTATTTTTTGCCCAGCAACCAATATTCTTGATATGTTTTTGAAATATTTGTTTGAAATTTCTGATAAATATTACATTTAATATTAAATTGTTTCTTATTTTCATTTTGATGACTTATGCTTGTATTTTGCTATGTACTCTCTATGTTTGTCTACGCACATAGTCATATTATGTAGGTACACATATAATACATACATAGCCAAAATTTTAGATTAGTTTTTCTTATATATTTCATACTTTGGAACTGAACCCTTTTATTACTATGAGGGCATAATTCAGTATTCATGTTTCGGTATTCGCGGCATTTCTCAGGAATGTACTGTATACTACCTCTGCAAATTGCGTGTTCAGTGGTCAATTTTGTTTGCTGGATGAAAAATCTGAGTTTCCAGGAGAAAAAATTATGCTACCCTCGTCTGAGACCAACTAACTCAACCACATTGTGAAAAAGGCCTATCAAAATTTGTCATCAACAAGACTCCAACTAAGGTCTTTTCCATCTGGTGTGTAAGGACTGATTCTACGAACTGTGCTACCCACTGCTTCCTTGCATCATTTTCCACTGCTAATACTAGTCTCCCAGTATTGCCAGTTTCACTGGATGTGTGTGTAAAGGCATCCTGTTCTACTGAAATCAATAACATTTTTCATTGTTGAACAGTGCAATAAAATGGTGCACTAAATCTTGATATATATTTCCTTCAACTATTTTCTGGAAGACAAGAGGTTCAATTGCTGAAATATGAAAGGTGAAACCACACTCAAATTCAAGGTGTTCGTGAATAGTGAAAATAGCTGGATTTTCATAACTTGATATTCTGCTGTTCTACTGACTTCACCTCTGAAATAGAATCAAGCTTCAACATTGAAGAAAACACAGACAAAAATGCCAAATTCCATTAGATTTTATATAGGAAGGAACCCAGCAACAATGATTTTCTTTTTTCTCTTTACAAGACATACCCATTTGTGATGAAAGTTTTTTTGGTGGTTTTTTGTGTGACAGCAATATCAAGTTTTGACTGCATCTTCAAGTTTTTTGTCACTTGGAAATGACAAGAATTCAGTTCATTCATTTTTCTTTCTTTCTTTTAATACTACCTGTGCCACACATAGATTACTAATAGTGAAACAGCTGTTCCATTTGGTACTCGTAAATCGGGATACTTTTCTCAAAATTCGGCTTTGATGATGTTCTCACATACAGTTTTGACAAAAAAAAAAAGTATTATTCATTGTTCGACTAGAAATAATACATCACAATCAGATGGAGGAGCATGCATTGCTCCCAACAATGTCTTGTAAAAATTGTGTATGGTTATCAAAATGAGAGAAATTAGCTTTTCATTTTCTGTTTCTGGAATTCTGATTCACCCCATAAAAGGCAAAGGTTGGCCACACCTTCAGTACTGCACACGGGTATAGACACCTCATTTTACGAAGGATGTAGATTTCATGAAAATGAGTGCAGAAAACTCTTATCATAAAACACTGGAAGAATTTTGTAAACTGCAGCTTCTGGAAATTAGACAAGTGAGAGGGGACCTGATTGAAATCTTTTACGCTTTAAATGAATTATTAAACTAAATTCTGGTGGCACCCTTATTCTATTTTTGTTCAACATACATGAGGGAATGTAAATTCAAACTGGAAAAAGGTTGACTGCATTACAGAACTGCAGAAATGTTGATTCAGTCAGAGGGTAAATGATTGTTGGAATAAACTTACACTTGGTTTTATAACTAGTCTGAATACATTCAAAGAAAGATTCAACAAATCTTTAAGTGATGGTGAATGAAATACCCAAAAAAAAAATTTTTCTTTTGGCTAATGTATAACCTTTGCTTCTTTTCATCATTTTTCCACTATTAATACCATACAGCCTAATCTTCCCATATAATCAGGCTGCTGAATTAATTTGAAGGAATAGATATCATCATGCAGATATTTACAATAATTTATGTGGCTCCCCCCCCCCAAAGTTGACACAGTGGGCAAAAATGGTAACAATAGTTTCGGTCACCCAAAATTGCATGTAATGTAATCAAATGCAACTTGTAGTCACCTTTAATTCTGATTGCATCCCTCCAAATTAAACATTGATTATGAAATATTGGAGAAACAATTTAATTTTTGAAAGACCTGAGCTAATGAAAATGTGGCTATATGTGAGAGATTTTAACAGCACCCTCTCTTCACTCCTGCTCACATTTGTGAGTAAGAGTGAAGAGATGAAAAATTAGGGTTTACCTAAATTTTTACCTACTTTAAATTTCTATTTATTATAGAAATTTAAAAAAAAATAAATAATTAAAAACCACATCCCACTGTTATTAAATTACAAAATCAAAGTTATCCAAACTAGATAAAAATTGGGCTAGATAAACATTTATCTCATAAAAAAAAAAAAAAAAAAGGAGCCAGGATTTGTGATGTTTCATATGAAATTTTAAAATCCGATGATAATGCTTTGGTTACTGAATAACTCTTATACAAAAAAGATAACAATGGGGCAAAATAAACTTTAGCTGCACAAAAGCTTTAAGGGGTGGTTGAGGGGGAGAAGACAGAGAGTGGTAATCAATGGACACTGCTCATCGTGGACTAATGTTATTAGTGGAGTCCCTCAGGGCTCAGTGTTGGGTCCATTATTGTTTTCTGTATTTATAAATGATATTGATGATGGTATATCAAGCTTAATGTCCAAGTTTGCAGATGATACAAAGGTTGGCAGGGTTGTCAAGGACACTACTGACACTATGCTACTGCAACAGGATCTGGAAAGGTTGAGCAGATGGGCTGAGAGGTGGCAAATGAAGTTTAACATTGACAAATGTAAAGTACTACACATAGGAAACAGCAACCCCAGAGCAACGTATCAACTCTGTGGTACTACACTGACAGTGGTAGAGAATGAAAGGGACTTGGGGGGTGGTTGTGCATGCAGATATGAAGTTATCTGAGCAGTGCAGACGGGCGGCAAGAGTAGCTCATGGAGTATTGTCAATGATATACAGGAATTTTTCCAGCAGGGATAAGGAGGTGATTATTCCATTGTATAAGGCAATGGTCAGGCCACACCTAGAGTACTGCATACAGGTCTGGAGGCCTCATTTCAAGAAGGATGTAGAGCTGCTGGAACAAGTACAGAGAAGGACAACAAGATTAGTGAATGGAACAAAGGGTTGCTCTTACGAAGAAAGGCTTAAGTTTTGCAAATTACAGTGTCTGGAGACTAGGCACCAGTGAGGTGATCTGATAGAGGTGTATAAAGCCTTGAATGGTTTAAGCATGCTCAATGCTGATGGGATTCTTCCTCTTGCTCAGAAAAATCACCTGAGAGGGCATAAATTCAAATTGAGGAAGGACGGATGTCGGATAGATGTGCAGAAATTTGCCTTTGGCCAGCGGGTGGTTGGTTGGTGGAGCCGACTTCCATCACTTGTTGTTGAAGTTGATAGCCTAAACAAATTTAAAGCTCAACTGGACAGGTATTTCGAACGAACGGAGGGGTGAAATGGGAGAGGGTTTTTTTTTTTTTTTTTTTGGCTGATGCTGCATAAGCTTGCTTTCTTGCATCAAATGCCTCTACTAATGCTAATGCTAAAAAAGGTCCATCGACCACATCTGGCTACAGCCATAATTTTCCCATTCCACTCAAGCTTTACTTTCATAAGAGAAATTAAGCCAATTATTTCTTGAAGCATACTGATACTTACTGGAAGTCCTATAGGTCCCTGTTCACCCTTTTCACCTTTTTCACCCTTTGGAAAGAAAAAGTAAAGGAAATTACACAGTAAATCACAAACAAATTTAATTTTAAAATAAAATAAAACAAGCTGAAATAAAAATATAACAATTTTTATATGGCAAAGAAAGAAAAAAAGCTGACTAAAATTAGTAATCAGCTGTTATTGATATGAAAATTTAACAATACTGAAAGCATCTAATGAAAATTTTGTTGAAAAATAACTTTGCACACAATTAGATCATGGTTTCCATTAGTAAACAAATTAATCCTCAAATAAAAAAATATCTGTAGTAATAGCAGGTGTGGCAAAAATGATTAGGGATTGACTTTATATCTTGAAGTTGCAAGTTGGGCTTGCTGCAACATGTTTAATGATTCATAACACAAAAATCACCCACTCATCTCTCTCTCTCTCTCTCTCTCTCTCAGATCAGTCTGAATTAGTGTGTGCGTGTGAATTGAATATAAGGTATTTTATCTGTTTATTTGCATTTTTTTTCTATACAATTTATAAATTTTTTTTATTTCCAGTACCTTAGTACTGCTGAAAGTGGTAACTGCTGTCTTTATATTAATACAACAACCAAGGTCCATAAGATACCTGACTGAGCACACAAAAAAAAAAAAAAAAAAAAACACAAAAACCAGAAGCTGAGGTATTATCCTTGTATTTTAAAAGTGAGATTTAAATATTTTTTGAATTAGAGAAAATTACAACAAAAACCAATCCAATGTTAAAACCAGCTTTCAGAGAAGATTTGGTTATTGGTTTTTTTATTATTATTTTTTTATTTTTTAGGAGCATTAGCAACTAATGCCATATTGCTCCGGGATATGCAGTGGTCATTCCCTGACCTTTCCGCATCCTCCGTATTTGGTGGTGACAGGCTCAAATCCCGGTCTAATCAAGGAGCGTGTGCTACGCACTGCTGGTCCTTCCCACCTGGCCATGGAGGCGCCAGTTCAGAGAAGATACTGTACATTGTTTGAAACCAATGCCAAAGCTGAACCTCAATTCAAAAACCAGTAATTCAACCATTCATATCTGTGACCAGATTAGGAATGACTGATTCTAACGATGTGCAAAGATTATTGTTAATGGGATACGTCAATTGGTTTTAACATAAAATGCATGACTATTCCTCACATTCTGACTAATGATCACAAAGAGCAGCAAGTTCTCATATCAGGATCTTTATCAACATGCTGCTGCTTGCCCACACTGTTTCTTCTAATTAATGTTGATGAATTGTGAGTGTATAACTATTACCCAGAAACATAAAGTCCAGTCCTTTTGATGTAACGCTCTGTCTTCTCCAAGGCCTAAAAAAAGTAAGACAATCTTTATCAAATTTAAAGATAATGCTTATTGTACTTTTTTGACTCACAGGACAAGGTTCATTATGAATTTGTCCCACAGATCAAACAGAAAACCAAGAATACTAGAAAACAGTTCTATGGATATATTCAGAGGAAACAGTTGCAAAAGTGGACTTAAGGGAACTAGTGCTTGCATCATGACAATGCTAATGCACATTTGGCACTTTCCATTCAAGAATTTCTGGCACTCCAATACTGTGGTCCCTCATCCACCATACTCACTAGATTTATCTCTCGGAATTTTTTTTTTTTTTTTTTTGTTTCCTGAGCTTGAAGCTCTCCCCCTTGAAAGGTCACCAATACACGTCACAGGAACTAATAATGTATCACTGCAATAGCAATATCAAAAGAAAACAACTTACATTTCTGCTGCTCCTTCCCACCTGGCTACTGAGGCGCCAGTAATAGTAGTAGTAGTAGTAGTGGCATGTGATGCAAGAAAGTAAGTGTGTATGAGCTTATGCAGCATCAGCCAAAAAAAAAAAAAAAAATCACACCATTCCCTCCAAATGTCTGTCCAGTTCCTCCTTATATTTATTTAACCTATCAACGTCCATGACAGATGGAAGTTTGTTCCAGCAATTAACCACCCGCTGGCTAAAGGCAAATTTCCGCACATCTATTCTATATCTGTCTTTTCTTAATTTGAATTTATGCCCCCCTAGGTTCGTAATCTGAATAAGTGGAAGGATCCCATCAGAATTCAGCGTGCCCAACTCATTCAAGGCCTTATACACCTCAATCAGATCACCGCACAGGTGCTTCGTCTCCAGCCATTGCAATTTTCAGAACTTAAGCCTCTCTTGGTAAGAGGATCCCTTCATTCCTTTGGCGCCTCCGTAGCCAGGTGGGCAGGAGCAGCAGCAGTGCGTAGCACACGCTTCTTGATTTGACTGGGGGTTCGAGCCCGTGACCATTAAATACGGAGAATGCGGAAAGGTCAGGGAATGACCACCGCATATCCTCAGAGCAATATCGCCTTAGTTGCTAATGCTCCTAAAAACCAAATAACAACAACTTCCCTTCATTCCCCTCACCAATCTTGTTGCCCTTTTCTGTACACGCTCAAGCAAATCTACATCATTCCTAAAATGAGGCCTCCAGACTTGTACGCAGTACTCCAGGCGTGGCCTTACCTTATACAGAGGGACAATCACCTCCTTTTCCCTGCTTGCAAAATTCCTATATATCATTGACAAAACCCCATGACCTGCCCTGGCAGCCTGTCTGCATTGCTCAAAAAACTTAATATCTGACTGCATAATTACTCCCAGGTCTCTTTCATTTTCTACCACCTTGAGTGTAGTACCACACAGTTGGTACGTTTCTCTGGAGTTACTTCTATTCATATGCAGTACTTTGCATTTGTCAAGGTTAAACTTCAGTTGCCACTTCTTAGCCCATCATGGCGCCTCCTTAACCAGGTGGGAATTAGCAGCAGTGCGTAGCACACGCTTCTTGATTAGACTGGGGTTCGAGCCCGTCACCACCAAATACGGAGGATGCGGAAAGGTCAGGGAATGACC
Organism: Mastigoproctus giganteus; assembly: GCF_048544385.1. Taxonomy (NCBI): domain Eukaryota; kingdom Metazoa; phylum Arthropoda; class Arachnida; order Uropygi; family Thelyphonidae; genus Mastigoproctus; species Mastigoproctus giganteus. Next base: position 229,039,732 of record NC_143581.1, on the reverse strand, counting down.
ACCGCATATCCCGGAGCAATATGGCCTTAGTTGCTAATGCTCCTAAAAACCAAAAACAGTGTCTTAGCCCATCTGCCCAAATTATCTAGATCCGGTTGCAGTAGCACACTGCCATTACTGTCATTAACAACCCTGCCAACCTTTGCATCATCTGCAAACTTCGACACTAAGCCTGATATACCTTCATCAATATTGATAAATATACAAAACATCACAGGACCCAACACCGAACCCTGTGGGACTCTACTAATAATATTATTCCACGAAGAGCAGCACTTATCTGATTTTAATGAAATTTGGAATGGATTAACAAATATTTCTAAAAGAACTAACTATTGGCTGGTGCAGCAAAAGCCTCAGGCTTCCTTGCACCATATGGCTAATAATGACAATGATAAATTTCATAAAAATCCATCTACTATCTATGTGAATGTGCGTAAAAAGCCTATTAGTTATTATCCAGTAAGTGCAGGCATACTGGAATCAGTATATATCATTTCAAGAGACTACTCCAGATGAGATCTGCTAGAATAGCTGGTAAGCTTCATCATTTCCGAAATATTAGTTCAGCCTGACCACATCCTCTTAGGAGGGCTGTGGATCTGTGTACATATTAGCATTAGCATTAGATTAGCATTAGTAGAGGCATTTGATGCAAGAAAGCAAGCTTATGCAGCATCAGCCAAAAAAATAAATAAATAAATAAATAAAATAAAAAAAAAAAATAAAAAAAAAGAAACCACTTCCACTTCACCCCTCTGTTCGTTCAAAATACCTGTCCAGCTGAGCCTTAAACTTATTTAGGCTATCAACTTCCACGACAAGGGATGGAAGTCTGTTCCACCAACCAACTACCCCCTGGCTAAAGGCAAATTTCCGGACGTCTATCCTACATCTGTCTTTCCTCAATTTGAATTTATGCCCTCTCAGGTGATTATTCTGAGCGAGAGGAAGAATCCCATCAGCATCGAGCATGCTCAAACCATTCAAGGCTTTATACACCTCTATCAGATCACCTCGCTGGTGCCTAGTCTCCAGACACTGTAATTTGAAAAACTTAAGCCTTTCTTCGTAAGAGCACCCCTTTGTTCCATTCACTAATCTTGTTGTCCTTCTCTGTACTCGTTCCAGCAGCTCTACATCCTTCTTGAAATGAGGCCTCCAGACCTGTATGCAGTACTCTAGGTGTGGCCTGATCATTGTCTTATACAAGGGAATAATCACCTCCTTATCCCTGCTAGAAAACTTCCTATATATCATTGACAATACACCATGAGCTACTCTTGCAGCCCGTCTGCACTGCTCAGAGAACTTCATATCTGCCTGCACAACCACCCCCAGGTCCCTTTCATTCTCTAACATCCTTCTAATAATATTAACATCATAATATTAACATCCTTCCTAAAATAAATAGTTAAGATTCAGCCTGAACATATCATTTTATAAAGGATATGGATCTTTTAGAATGAGTACAGAGAAGTACAAGAAAAATGGTTAAGGGCACAAAAGAGTGCTCTTACCAATAAAGACTTCAGTGTTTTGAATTGTAGCAAATGAAAACTAGGTGCAAAGAAGAAGACTGCATGAAGCATTTAATGGATTGAGCAACTAAATGTTTGTTGATGACATCCTTAGTCCTTCTTGAACATACATAAAAGAACAAATTTAAAATGAAAAAGAATGGCTGTACGATAGATGTATTTTGAAATTCTTTTAGTCAGAGAGTGATTGTCGCTAAAAACTTCCATCTGGTATCATGAAGGGGTAGTTTGAATAAATTTACAGATGGATTCGACAAATTATTAGAGATGGATTACTGATGTGGGTACTTTTTATTTTTCAGCTGATGTTGTATAACTGGCTTCATTACATCATTTGGCACTACTAATATTAATAAAAGCAAATTGTGATTTTTTCAATGATATACAGGAATTTTGCTAGCAGGGATAAGGAGGTAATAATTCCATTGTATAAGGCAATGGTCAATGGTTAACTGGCATATAAGTTAGTGCAACTGCATCATTTCTGTATGTAGCCAACTACTTAAGTAGCTATAAATTGGCATCATTAAGTATATCTCATATTGTGAATACCTTCGCAACGAGTTGCCATGATATTGCACTACCTTGAATAAGTAACACTTCACCATAGGAGAAGACTATTGGTACTTATTCTCAGTGGATACCATCACCCTTATGCACAGTTTCAGAGCTTATTGGCTCCTCATCAGTGGGTGGGCAGGTACCCTGGTATTGCAATGATGACAACCCAGTTGTGAAGTATAACTCCACAATATGAGAGATGCTGATGGTGTGGAGTAATAGATTTCAGAATAGTTTAGGGCTAAAGCCTCAGGTGGGCTTGAGGGCTGACTAGCATGCAAGTTAGTGCAATTGAATCATTTCTGTACGTAGCCAACTACTTAAGTAGTTATAAATTGGTATCATCTAAATTACTCCATACCATCAGGCCTCTCTCATATTGTGGAGTTATACTTCGCAACTGGGTTGTCATCATTGCAACACTAGGGTACCTGCCCACCCATTGATGAGGAGCCAATAAGTACCAATAGTCTTCCCCTATGGTGAAGTGTTACTTATTCAAGGTAGTGCAATACCATGGCAAATCGTCATGAAGGTATTCACAATATTAGATATACTTAATGATGCCAATTTATAATTACTTAAGTAGTTGGCTATGTACATAAATGATGCAACTGCACTAACTTGTACGCACGTTTATTATAATTAATTGAACAATTTTTTTGTATTCAACATGTTAAAGTAATAAAATTTATGAAAAGTTTTAACATCTTTTTTAAAAGTTTTCCCTTTCAAACTCACACCTGGAATAATTTTAGTGACAACATATAATAATATGTATATCTCAAAGCGGTCCATTGTAAATTTGTGGTGTTTATCATCCAAGATCATTTTATACATATAGAATGACCCTTCTACGAAAGTATCTGGGCTGTATTTAAAATGTGAACTTTTAAAGCCTCTTCTCGAAATGGAAGTTCCTTTCCTTTCCCATTTATGAATTCATCTCTTTTCCCTAAAGTGTGAAATCCAGAATTATTTTCTGAAACATTATTCTATTTCCTTCTCATTTCTTCTTCTATGCATCCAAGCACAGTTGAAATTTGCAATTCAACGTTTTCCATCTCTCTCCAACTGCGCTATTCAAAGGAAATCCCCACATTTCAAGTTTAGTTATATAATTAGGTGACCAGCCGAAATGGGTCTGGATAAACAATAAATGTTTCATAGCCAAAGAATCAGAAAGCATTGGCTTAGCACTACTAATAGCCAATGAATGCACACTATCCAAGGAATCAACAAATTCTTTTATAGAATTAAAACTTTTAGCATAAAATGATGCTGCTTGTAACCGTATTCCCCATCTTCTGAGAACAGGATCAGGTGGGAAAGGAAGAGTAGGTAAGTTGCTATTCTTAAAGGCGCTTTTGACAAAATCTTTTTTATAATAGAAATAAATTTGTTAATTTCACCAAAATTCTTCTGAATTGCCTCTGTCAACCTATGTAAGCCATGGGCTAAGCAAGTAACATGAATCATATTTGGATAAAAAAACTTGTAACACAGAAGTGGCTTTTACCATATATGAAGCAGCATCATTAAAAAAATTCATACTCTTTTGCTATTGAGCAATTTTGGCCCTAATAACTGAAAATAATCATTACAAAATCTTGCTATTGTAAAATAATTCACTTTTCTGAGGGCCTTACATGCAAGTAAATATGGACGCAATGGTTCTGCATCTAATTTTCCATATACAAACGTTTGTCGTTTCGCCAACAAACATCCAAATGTAGTTTTCTCTAATATCTTGATAAATTTCACAAATAATGTTGTCATAAATAGTGTTAAGGTAATTCTTTCTCAAAGTAGATTTGTATGGAATATTTTGATTTATAAAATATTTTTCAAAAATTGTTTGAAGATTCGATTGTTTAACTTATTGAAAGGGATATTGATGCTTACCAGGGTGAGACACAAATCCTCTGAAAATCACTTTTCTCTTCATTTGAAGTAAATGGCTTGGTTAAAAGAGAGACCGCTCTGGAAATTTTTCCTTGCTTTTCCTTTGCTTGGCCATAATGTGAGATGTTGTTTTTACATGTTGGTCGATCTGGAATTTTTCCTTACATGGAGCGCTCTTTTTGCAAACAACACAGAACGAAATAATGTCATTAGTAAAATCTTTTCCGATGATAGGCAATCCACAATTCCATACAAATTTTTGCAACAGATTTAATTTTTGGCATGTTTAATGAAAACATTTCATCGGATGAAGTCGACAGCATGAGAACAAATAGCAAAATACCATTAAAGCTATGGTGTATTTATGTGTTTATTTTATTATTTATTTTCTTTCCTTTCATTTGCTAGCACTATTTTCTCAATTCACACATTACCCTCTCTTTCCAGGAGCCTTTTCCCACAGAATTATTGGTAGTCTTCTATTTTGAGCACCAGATGGGCAACACTGATCAGCAGCCCCTTTTATCCATCATTTTCGATGCATTACCACTGTCCACCTGCAACTAGAGAACAAAGGTTCCTCATTGAAGACTGCCTACTAGATTTCCACTCTCTTATAGTGTAGTTGGGATTTTTGCATCTTTACTTTATGATCTGAAATTGCTTGGTCTCTTTTGTCTCGTTTTCACTATTTCATATAAAAAATACCTACTAATTCCCTTGCTTGAAGGTCCTCAGAAAGTGCCAATTGGTTATAATTCACTTGTTTACCATGTATAATGCAGTTTATTCTCAAAGTGCTTATTTCCTTTCCTTTTTAATGTCACCCCTATTACCTACTCTCTACCAGTGGTCAACAACCAGAAATAAACATATTTCCTTCTGTTTTCGAAAATTACAAGATCTCTGCTGATTGCCTCCCCTTAACACAAGCCTACTCTTTCTTCTACCATATTCTTCCTTTCTAAAACAATAAAAAAACAGTAGAATGTCGGTTATCCAGAATAATTTGAAAGGCTGATGTTTCTCTTCTTTCTATTAATGGTAGTATTTGAGACAAATGTTTATTATGCTACGAGAGTATTTCTATCTGTTTTTTCACATCGTATATCTAGTGCAATGTTGGATTAGGACTAATGGATTTTCTCAGAAACCATGAGCTATAGAGTTTAGTCTGTCACTTCTTTGAACTCAGTTTTCCATGACATATTTTGTTCTCTTCATTTTATATTATGTTTAGTTTAGTTTCAGATTCGCTAAGAATAATATTGGCCCAAAACTGTGTGATTTATTATTTTTCTCAGTAAAATATCAATGAAAAGAAGCACTGAAATGGACAGAAAACCAGGAAGAACGTGATACAATTAAAATTGATATTATTAAGGGACTTGAGAGATTTAGCATCAAACCAAACAAAAATGAAGAAAATTATTTTAAAATATTACTTTAAATTTTTTCCACATAAAATTTGCAGTAAAATACCAATCCGAATATATATACATATGTAAATGTGCGAATTTTTATGTATAAGTTGTTATTATTATTTTTAATTAAATAAATTAGTTTTTTTCATGCTATTTAAAGTCTTTTTCTTTCACCTTAATACATTAGAACAGAATTGATTTAATTTTATCTTACCTTCGATTATCCGGAAGAGGTCTGACGTTAATTATTCCGAATAACTGATGCTCTACTGTATACATATATAAACATAGCATCAACTTTGTGTAAGGTTTGGATCTTAAAAAAACGTTCCCATGCTGATTTGAGAAATTTTTCCATGCTCAGTGAAGTATTGCTCCATGCTAATTTAATTGCAATACAATGATTTGTTACGTGGTTCCTAGATCAAGTTAAGGAATATGAGTATTGCTTACAATATTTGTGTTATACACATTTATATGCAGTAATGACTACAATGCCACAATATGCAGTGGTATATAATATGTTTGTTTTGTTTTGTTTGTTTGTTTGTTATTTGGTTTTTAGGAGCATTAGCAACTAAGGCCATATTGCTCCGGGAATATGCGGTGGTCATTCCCTGACCTTTCCGCATCCTCCATATTTGGTGGTGATGGGCTCGAACCCCGGTCTAATCAAGAAGTGTGTGCTATGCACTGCTGCTCCTTCCCACCTGGCTATGGAGGTGCGCCAGGGTATATAATATGAAGTCTATTAATAACCACTCTGCCCTTCAACCAGTATTTTATCCATAGCCACTTGTTGAAGATGTACTAATTGAGACCAGCAGCTGTCTCAGTTTTTCACAGCTGTCTGAGAAACCATTGTCTCAAAACACTCTGTTATTATATTAATAGTGGCAAATTATGCAAGAATAATGCGTATACAACATCGGCCAAAAAAAATTCCCATTTGCCCCCTATCCATCCCTTCCAGTATGTCTAGTACTTCCTTGAATTTATTCAAACTATTCACTTCCACAACAATGGATGGAAGCTTGTTCCACCAATCAACTACCTGTTGGCTGAAGGAAAACTTTCACACATCTATTCTGCAACCATACTTCCTCATTTTGGATTTCTATCACATCATGTGCATAGTTTGAGCAAGAACTCCATCAGCATTGAGTTTGATCAAGTCATTCAAAGCCTTAAACATGTCAATCAGTTTACCTTGCAGGTGCCTACTCTCTAGACATTGAAATTTTCAGAAATTAAGGCTTTCTTAGTAAGGGCACCCCCTTTGTTTCCCCTCACCAATCTCATTGCCCTTCTCTGTATCTGATCTAGGAGCTCTACATCCTTTCTAAAATGAGACCTCCAGACCTGTATGCAGTACTCAAGAAGTGGCTTGACCAGTGTCTTACACAGTGGGATAATGACTCCTTATCCATACTAGCAAAATTCCTGAGCTATTCTGGTAGCCTGTCTGCACTGCTCAAAGAATCTCATACAAGAGTGCACAATTACCTACAGGTCTTTTTCATTTTCTATTATCCTGAGTGTAGTACCACACATTTGATACGTTACTCTGGGATTATCTACCCACATGCATTTGTGGGTAGATAATCCCAGATAGTACCTTGCATTTGTCAATGTTAAACTTCAATTGCCATTTACCAGCCCATTTGTTTAATTTTTCTAGCCCTTGTTGCAGCAGCAAGTTTTTGTTACTGTTATTAACCTGCCAAATTTTGTATCATCTGCAAACTTAGACATTAAGCCTGATATACCCTCAGCAATATCATAATAAATACAGAATACTGGGCCCAGCACCTAATGCTGTGGATTCCACTGATAACATTAGTCCACATAGAGCAGTGTCCATTGATAATCCATTGATAACATTGAGATCCAAGTAAATGATTTTTTTTGGCTGATGCTGTATAAACTTGCTTTCTTGCATCATTTTCCACTGCTAATGCTGATGCTAATATAAAAAATATTTTTGTATCCAGTTTCTTTGTCACTACATCACAGTATCCAATCAAGTTGATTAGATAAGGTCTCCCCTATAGTGGTCTCATATTTAAAACAAATAACAGAATGGCTTTTCAGTAATACTATTTGTTTAAAATTAGTGTATTTGGGAGGAATCTCATGAATACAAAAAAGTTGTTCTATTGTGATGTATTTTGAAACCACTCCATTGTTTTTAAAAACATTGATTTCTGCAGACCAAAAAAAACAAGTAGAACAAGATTGAATTTATTTGCAAGTCTATATAGCTTGTGCTATATTAACAAAGTATAGCTCAACATAGCAGTGTAACTTAAAAGTTAATAAATATAACTCACATGCTCTCCCTTTTGTCCATCCATTCCTCTGTCCCCTTTTATCCCTGGAGGACCCTGTGGACCAGGAGCACCCTGGAAATATAATTCGTTAACCAAAAATTTGCAATTGTTAATATACATGTGTGGGCACGCGCATGAGTAAATGCACTAAAAGACAAACACAATTCAGCCAAGGAAAAATCCACGATGCATTTGAGAGCAAGTTTAAAGGGTCTTTAGGTGAGGGGAAGACGAATTATTATACAGATCAGCAGAAGAAAAGGTTAAATAAGAAAATTACAGAAATTATTCTAATTAAAAAGAAGAGGAATGAGAAATATTGCAGAAAAAGTGGAGGGAGGGAGGGAGAGAGAGCAAATTTGGGTGGTGAGTTATATTTGGAGATGAAGGAAATGAATCTGAATTTATGAAGATCAACACCATAATGAGATGAATGAAGAAACAACTAAGAGGGCCAAAAAAGATATGTACACTATTAAGAAATGATAAAATTAATTACAAATCTCAGAAACTATTATTATTGGGTTTATACAGAAGCATTAGTTTGTGGCACATAGTGAACTAGCACACAGATGATCAAGTTGTCCACCATTTTCTTCTAGGCAGTGTTCACAGTGGCAAACAACTCAATAACAAATGTTCTCCAGTGTAACTACTGGAACAGCTTCACATGCTTTTTAATTTCATCCTTTAACTGTTAAAGTGTGGCTGGTTTTCTGTAATACATTACATCCTTGAGGTAGCCCCACAAGTAGAAGTCAAGTGGGGTTACGTTGGGAATACCCGACACTTCCTTGCCAACCTATCCATTGGCCTGATTGACTGAATGATTGATTTTAGTTGTTCTGGTGCATGAGCAACTATGGCTATGATGCTCCAAGTCCAATACTTACATAATGTCAAAACGTACAAAGGGTTTAGAAACAAATACATAGAGATAAAAATAAGTAAAGAAACAAAAACATATACAATGACTATGAAACAGTATTTATATATGTGTATACAGATTTATAGTTTTTAAAAATAAAAAATTTCGGTCATATCGTCTTTGTCAGATAAAATCTGACTGAGAATATAAGGTTCAGTCAGACATTTAAAAGCACTAAAACATAAAAGGTATTAATTTAAAAAATACAGACATTCGATAAAAATACATTTCATGGTTAAAATGGTGTCACAGTGGTTGCACACAGGAGGGTCATCAGCTGTCAGCATAAAAGAGTGTGTTGGATGACTGTGTCCTATGTGGAGCCAGGCTAGAACAACTTTATCTTTACGGTTCTTGCACAGACTAGACTGCCAGTTTTCAGTTAGAGCAGTATTTCTCAACCTTTTTTTTTATTTATCACCCTCTCAAAAAGGCTTTTTCAGATAATTTTTTTTTCCTAATCGCCCCATAAAATTTTAAACAAGAAAATACTTTATACTTACTCTTTATTCAATGGGATCTCTGAGACCGATGCTCCTTAGCTAAAAGTTCAATGTTTGGTGTGATGTTAGTAAGTTTAATTCTAATGTCTCCTCTTAAACATATCAATTTTGTTTCTTTCATTTGTTAATATTTTATTTACTGAACTACAACTACATTCAACCATATATAATGTGCTGGAAAACAAAGAAGTTCTTTCAACATTTTAGACCACTTTGTTGGATAAAGAAGTTTAGTTCTTTTTGATCCACACAACTCAGTCATTCCACCTTTTTTGAATTTATATTTACATTCTTCGTTACATTTTAATTCAATGAGTTCTTGAATTTCTTCACTAGCAGACCCGGCATCGTATCCAATTGGATCTAACATCCATGGCTTCACTTCAAAAGAAAATAAATCTGAAAATCTGTTCTTCATTTCACCTTTTAAAGAACACAAATGATCTGAATTCTTAAGATCATTCTCAGTGAGAGATTCATTGATTTCAGTTAACTTTTGCATACCATGAAATTGTTTTCTCATTAAATTGCTTTCAAATATTTCCAGTTTTTCAGTGAAGGCTTTTAATACGTGTTTGCAGTCTATCACTGTAATTAATTTCCCTTGAAGTTGAAGTGATACTTCGTTAAGTTTTCAAAAAAAATCCAAGCCATATAGTATATGTTGTTTTTGTGTTTGCTGATCTGCTTTGCTAAATCTTTGTCTCCATTTTCAGAAAATTTTGTGCTGATAAAGAAGAACAGTATGTGAGGCTACTTTTAAGATGGCTTTCTAAAGGAAACTGTTTAACAAGATCAACACAAAATTTTCTGAAAATTTTCTGAAAAAATCATATTTGCTATGTGACTTCATTTTATTGATGGTTTTAATAACTATACTGTACTGAGAGATTGACAAACAACTGGACAATTTTAATTTTTGCAACCACATGATGTCGCTGCACAATGCAGTGTATTGCAAGAACTTTGGGACATACTTCCTTTAGGTGGGCTATAAAACCTCTATGTCTTCCAACCATGGAGGTAGCATCATCAGTGGCACAGGATACCAAATTTTCCAATGGCACTTGTTTTTTTTTTTTTTTTTTTTTTATCAAACCATGTTTTTACAGCAGCAAAAATGGATGCTACAGTATAGTCAGTTTGCATGGATTTTACAAACAACATCTCTTCTTGAAATTTACAATCATCATCAAAATAGCGAACGTATGCCATTAGAAGGGCCCAGTGGCAGATCCAAAAAAAAAAATGACAGGAGGGGCACCATTTTGTGTCTTGTTTGTGCACAAACAAGGCACAAAATAATGCGCAGAACAAAAGAAATATGACACTCAAACATAATAACTGATGGACACAGGCACAAAGCTAAAGTCTGAATTACTTTGAAGTAAATGTTATGCACGACCAAAGTGTGGTACTTCGAACTAGAATGGCAATCACATCAGCATCAGTGTTGCCAACTGTAGTCAGTTGAAAATAGCTGAGCCACAATACAAAAATAGATAAAATCCTATGTTAACAAAGAAAAAAAAAAAAAAAAAATTTTTTTTTTTTTCGAAGCTAAAGGGTAAACAATTGGTGAATATTCTCCAAAAAACGATGGGGGGGGGGGGGATGCCCCAATTCCAAATCTGCCACTGGAAGGGACTTATTGTCAGTAACTGTGGATTCATCAATCTGAATAGAAAATTTTCTCGTTTTTAGTTTGTCAATTAGCTGCTCTTCAATGTTAACTGACATCTCCTCAATTCGTCTTGGAATTGAATTGTCGCTCAATGTAAATGCTTTTAAAATACTCAAAGGATTTTGATGCATCACTGTTGAAATTATAGTCTCTAATGTGATTAGTGATATAGTGATATCACTATAGTGATAATTAGTGATTAGTGATATAGTCTCTAATGAAATTATAGTCTCTATAATGAAATTATAGTCTCTAATATTGTGGGGATTTCAGAGACGTGGTGTCACACAGATATAAGAAATGCAGAACTGGAATTTGGGGAGTACAATGTGTACAGAAAGGATAGACAGGATAGGAAGGGAGGAGGGGTTATGCTATTAATTAAGAAACACATAAAATCCAAGGAAGTGAAGCCAGTCGACATCGCTGGACAGTGCAGTGTCGAGTCAGTTTGGTGTGACATAAGCATTGGGAGATCAAAATTGAGAGTAGGAGTGTGCTATAGGCCTAATGACTCTGATGAGTATAATAAGAAACTGTACAGAGAAATAGAGTGGGCCAGTAAATCAGAGAGTCTTATAATGGGGGATTTTAATTTCCCAGATATTGACTGGAATTTGGGGGCTGGTCACTCACACACTAGCAAGGCTTTTGTGGATTTAGTGGATGATTGTTTTCTACATCAGCATGTTCGGGAGGCAACTAGAGGGAGTAATACTCTTGATTTGATTATCAGTAGTGATTCTTCATGCATTAAGAATCTGCAGATAAATGAACCACTAGGTGGCAGTGATCACAGTGTTCTGAAGTGGGAGTTACTCAAAGAGGTAACTACCATTAGGGGTAAAGGGAAAGGGTACTGCTTTCGTAAAGGCGACTACGATGGACTGAGACAGTATTTAAATTCTATACAATTGGATCAACTGATGATGTTACCAACAGCAAATTCAAAATGGGAAGCATTCAAAGAACTTATCGTGGAAGCTACTAGGCTTTACATACCAACTAAGAAATATTGTTCAAGGTTTAGGCCTAAATGGTTGTCAGATGAACTAATGAGGCATATGGCAGAGAAGAAAAATGCATGGGATACATACAAATTAACACGTGACACGGATGCCTATGATAGATACAAGTTGATCTGTAACCAAGTTACAAAGGAGGTTAGGCAGGCGAAGGCAGATTACGAGAGATCCTTGGCAAGGGATGCGAAGAAAAACAGCAAAGAGTTCTTTACTTATGTAAACTCTAGAAGGAAGGGGATGAATCAGATTGGTCCACTTGAGATCGATGGGTCAACTGTTGATGACCCTGCTCGGGTAGCTAACAAACTAAATGAATATTTTGCATCGACATTCACACATGAGGAGTTATTCAGCGAGGGGAATGCCAGAGGTGTATTCAACTCTAGCAGTAAGCTAGAGAATCTTGTAATAACTGAGAGCAAAGTGGAGGAGAAATTGTTGAAGATAAACACAAGAAAGGCACCTGGGGTGGATGGGATCTATCCAGTTATATTAAAGGAGGCAGCAAAGGAGGTAAGCAAACCCTTAGCCATAATTATGAGAGCTTCCTTGGACTCAGGGGAGGTACCCATTGACTGGAGATGTGCAAATGTGACCCCAATTCACAAAGGGGGATCAAAGGCTGACACAAGTAATTATAGACCTGTGAGTTTAACTTCTGTTCCCGGAAAATTAATGGAGGCACTGGTGAAAGAAGCACTGCAGGATCATCTAGACAAGACTTCAGTTATAGCTAGGACACAGCATGGTTTTGTTAAGGGGAAGTCTTGCCTGACCAATTTGATTGGATACTATGATGCAGTCACAAAAGAACTGGATGCAGGGAATAACTTTGATATTATATACTTGGATCTTAGAAAGGCTTTTGATACTGTTGCACATGGAAGACTGCTGCACAAATTGGAGCAGTGTGGCATTGGAGGCAAGTTGCTGCTATGGATAAAGGGGTGGTTGAGGGGGAGAAGACAGAGAGTGGTAATCAATGGACACTGCTCATCGTGGACTAATGTTATTAGTGGAGTCCCTCAGGGTTCAGTATTGGGGCCTTTATTGTTTTCTGTATTTATAAATGATATTGATGATGGTATATCAGGCTTAATGTCCAAGTTTGCAGACGATACGAAGGTTGGCAGGGTTGTCAAGGACACTACTGACACTATGCTGCTGCAACAGGATTTGGAAAGGTTGAGCAGATGGGCTTCGAGGTGGCAAATGAAGTTTAACATTGACAAATGTAAAGTACTACATATGGGAAACAGCAACCCCAGAGCAACGTATCAACTCTGTGGTACTACACTGACAGTGGTAGAGAATGAAAGGGACCTGGGGGTGGTGGTGCAGGCAGATATGAAGTTCTCTGAGCAGTGCAGACGAGCTGCAAGAGTAGCTCATGGTGTATTGTCAATGATATATAGGAATTTTTCTAGCAGGGATAAGGAGGTGATTATTCCCTTGTATAAGGCAATGGTCAGGCCACACCTAGAGTACTGTATACAGGCCTGGAGGCCTCATTTCAGGAAGGATGTAGAGCTGCTGGAACGAGTACAGAGAAGGGCAACTAGATTGGTGAATGGGACAAAGGGGTTCTCTTACGAAGAAAGGCTTAAGTTTTGCAAATTACAGTGTCTGGAAACTAGGCACCAGCGGGGTGATCTGATAGAGGTGTACAAAGCCTTGAATGGTTTGAGCATGCTCAATGCTGATGGGATTCTTCCTCTAGCTCAGAAAAATCACCTGAGAGGGCATAAATTCAAATTGAGGAAAGACAGATGTAGGATAGATGTGCGGAAATTTGCCTTTAGCCAGCGGGTGGTTGGTGGGTGGAACAGACTTCCATCCCTTGTCGTGGAAGTTGATAGCCTAAATAAGTTTAAGGCTCAGCTGGACAGGTATTTCGAACGAACAGAGGGGTGAAGTGGAAGTGGTTATTTTTATTTATTTATGTTACTTTTTTTTTTTTTTTTTTTTGGCTGATGCTGCATAAGCTTGCTTTCTTGCATCAAATGCCTCTACTAATGCTAATGCTAAAATGCTAATGCTAATGCGGGTTGGATAACAGTCCCAGCAACTGTATGAGCACTACCAGTTTTTGTAATGATTTCTGCAGTTTTATAAGATTCAATCATTCCATCATCATTTGTTTGTGTGTATGTGTTCTTCTTAAATAAGGAACTAACAGTGTTACGTTGCTCAAAATTCTGTTTTAAAATTTTAAAATATTCGATATGTTTACCAACTATATCAAGGTGTTTCCTTTATAAGTGATCTAAAAGTCTTGATGGTTTCATAGCCTCATTGAAAAAGAACAAGTACACATAAAACACATGGGCTGTCTTGAGTCGAATGGGCTTTCAATAAAACTATAAGCTAGATATTCATTCAGATACTGTCGACACTTTTTCTTTTCAGCACTTGACATGATTGATGATGGATTGAATGACTACAAAGAATTAAATAATAAAATATAAACTATTTTTATTTAACTGTCATAGCCCATGTCACTCACAAAAGCACTGTGGATCAAAAAAAAAAAAAAAAAAAACGACTTCCACAGAGAAACAATAAATCAATACTAATTGTCGCTTAGAAAGTAAAAACAATAGACTGAAACACTTCCTCATCCCAGAAAAACTGTTCTGTATGGCGTACTTTTACAGGATCATCAGTGTACACTAAAGCACCCTTGGCCTTTTATCCGTCTATCCCTAAATCCCTGTATACCCCAACAACGTGCAGTAGTGGACAGTCCAGGCTACGCAGTGCATTCTGGGAGATATTGAGCAGAATATGGACAGTGTGGATTTCTAGAACTGGAGAGATCATCATTCTTGGTTGCATCAAATCTCACACATGAGAACAACTCTAGCACCTGATTCCATAATTAAAATATCTCATGTCACATCCAATTTAATGTTTCTCCTGAATCGGCACTAGAAACGTTAAGCATGTGCTGCTTGTCAATTACAAACTTCCAATGAAACAAAAGATAAATAAAAAAACAATGCCACTGCCAAAGTTGCAGCTGTCGGAAAGGCACAAATGCCAAGGATTGCCGAGACATTACCTCTGAAAGCACTTAGGCATTTATTGCCTATGAAAAGCAAAGGTGGTTGAATTAAATCACACCCACTATATTCCTTTTATCAAAGTTTCTCACTCACTCCTAATATAATATACCCATATTTTAAAAATCAGTTGTCTCAGGGGAAAAGAAAACCTAATGAGAGAAATTAAATATTAAGGAATAAGATTTCATCGGGCAGGGTTGAACTTGGGAGGGCCACAAAGCATTCTATTATCTATGATTTTTGCCCCCTTGGGGGCGATATCACCCCTGAGTTAGAGGTTTAATCTCATATAACTTGTTTATAGCTTGTCTTCCTTTCATAATACTTGCCTATAGTCTGTATAGGGGACTAAGAGGCAAGAATTATAAAGGGGTACTGTTGATTTGGTGGCGATGTCATCCACATAATTTCCAAAGATCCCGATGTGGCTGGCGATTCAGCAGAAATGAATATCAAATTGAGATTTAGAAAGGAAGTGTAGCCTCTGCTATACCTGGGACAGGACTGGATGAGGATTAAACCTTGCCAATGACAAGGCCTGCAATGAACTGAGAGAACAGGCACACATAATACATTTTGGCGGTGGTGGGTTTGTATGTGATCCTAAGCTATCTCAATTGCATGCAGCTCTGCAGTGAATATACTGCATTCGGAGGGATCTCTTCAGATATTGTAGTGTCTGAGAAGACAGCAGCATATCCCACAGACACTTCTGACTTTGAATCATCTGCATAGACTGGTAAGAAGTCAGAATGTTCAGCTTGGTGTGCTGAGTAGAATTACAGGTAGACAGCAGATGAAATACTGTTCTTCCCACAGTTGTTAAGAGAGAAGTTACAGGCTGGAAAACATGCTAAGGCGGAAAGGGTTGACTTGGTGATGGGACAACAGTGCCTACCCAATGTCCAAATCCTGAGTAGCCTTTGGATATGAATACCAAATAGACAATTGGCAGTCTGATGTGTGTTATACAGTTTTTTTCCAGCATGGTTCAAAAACAGATGTCCACGTGGGGTTATCTGGCAGGAATTTCAGTTTGAAAACATACTGTAGAGACAACTGGTTCCACAACAAAGCAAACAAAAATCCATTTGCTTCAACACAGAGAGGTTCTAGACAGATGTTTTAAATGCTCCAGTGGCAATACAAATTGTCTGATGGTGGATGGGATCCATCCATTAGAGTATGCCAAGTGTAGCAGATGCATATACCTGGGACCTGTAATCTAATTTAGATTGCACAAGGGCACAATAGCGGAAATTGTACATAGGATATTCACGTCTCTCATGCACATTGCATACAGTTGACAGATATATTGTAGAAAGATCAATTTTCTATCAAATGCAAGCCTCAAAAATCTAGTCTCAGGTAGAATTGGAATAGCATTTTGTCCAAGTCTCAGTTCAGGTTGAAGGTTACACTTGCAACAAAAATGCATACAAATGGTCTTTTGAGGTGAGCACCTAAGGCCTTTATTCATTGCACATGAAGTCAGGCGATCAATGGCAGGTAGCAGTTTTCTCTCAATTATCCTTGTATTAAAAGATAGAGAAAATATGGTGAAATTGTCAACATATAGGGGTACAGTTCACAGTTAAAAGAAGCTGTTCTGTGATGGAATTCACTTTGATGGTAAAAAGCATAATACTTAAAAACTGATCCCTGGGGTATTCCCTCTCTTAGCAGAAGAACCAAGAGAACATAGATTCTACACAAACTTGGAAGTAACAATGGGGTGAAAAGTTTTTAATAAAAGCTAGGAGATGATCTCTAAGTCAGATGCTATAAAGGCCTTTTTAAAATTCCAAATCTTCAAGTTGTGTCACACACCTTTTCCATATAAAAAAATACAGGCACCAGGTGTTCTCATTTTAAAAAGGCATCTTAGATAGAAGTTTCCAACTTAATTAAATCTCCAAAAGTGGACCCGTTTCCGTTTCTTTGGAGAAACACTCTGAAGAGGAGGCCACTTGCCTTTAAATGCCATATAAGGTTGGCATTGGCCATTCTCTCCAGGATTTTTCACAGACAGCTAGCTAGTCAGAACAGTAGTTTGTTGTTGGACAGCAACAGGACAATAGTTTGTTAGGACTTTTGGAACTTTTCCTGGCTTGGGAAAGGCAAGCACGATTGCCTTATGCCAGGAATCCATAAACTGCTCTTCAAGAAAGATTCTCTAACACAGAAAGAGCAAGTGGTGCATGGAATTTGCTGACAGATGTTTAATGATTTCATAACGGACGAGATGTGCTCTGACGACTCTTGTCTTGGCAAGGGTCAGAGCTATTTTTAACTGTTCTGTTAAAAAGGCCCATTATGAGAATGAGAACCCTTAGACAGGAAGTAAATTAGCAGATTTTCACTTTTGTCATTCAGGACCAGGAACTTTGGGAAGCAAGATAATGAATAGATGGTAAAGTCTCCACAATAGCATTGGCTATTGTAGTTGGGTCTGCAATAACATATCCATTATATTCCAGGACCGAGGAAGGGTGCAATGTATATTTTCCATTCATTTTCCAGATTCTGTCCCAGGCAGCCTTAGTTCTATTAGTGGGTAATAGCAATGTAGCAACTCCTTCCTCAGTTCTGACATTATATTATGATAGTAGTATTATGAAAGGAATGGTTCATTTACCTTCAAATGTGTCTCTTGCAAGCATAAAGTAGATCCACTATTCCTTCTGGTTCCAACAGCGAATATAGCACATTGCCACAAGTATTTTTAAAGGCTAAGAGATTAAATGTGGTAGGATATTTTTAATCAGAAAAAATAAGAAAGAGAAAATCTAAGGCAGTGCATCCAATTGACATAGGTGGACAGTGCAATGTTGAGTCAATTTGGTGTGACATAAGCACTGGGAAAGCAAAGATGAGAGTAGGAGTGTGTTATAGGCCTAATGACTCTGGTGAGTACAATGAAAAACTGTACAGAGAAATAGAGCGGGCCAGTAAATCAGAATGTCTTATAATGGAGGATTTTAACTTTCCAGATACTGACTGGAAATTGTGGGTTGGTCACTCACACACTAGCAAGATTTTGTAAATTTACTGGATGACTGTTTTCTACAGCAGCATGTTCAAGAGGCAACCGGAGGTAGTAATAATCTTGATCTGATTATCAGCAGTGATTATTCAGGGTAAGAATCTGCAGATAAAGGAACCACTAGGTGGCAGTGATGACAGTGTACTGATGTGGGATTTACTTGAAGGTGTAACTACCATCAGGAGTAAATGTAAAAGTGATGTAGCAACTCCTTCCTCAGTTTTGCTTTCGTAAAGGTGACTACAGTGATCTCAGACAGTTAGAATTAGCATAGGCATATGATGCAAGAAGGCAAGCTTATACAGCATCAACCAAAAAAAAAAAAAAAAATCCATTTCAAAAGTTTGTCTAATTCTACCTTGAATTTATTTAAGCTGTCAACTTCCACAAACACAGATAGGAATTTGTTCCAGCAATCAACCATCTGCTGGCTAAAGGCAAATATCCACACATCTAATCTACAACTGTCTATTCTCAATTGGAATTTATGCCCCCTCAGGTGCATAATCTCAGCAAGAAGAAGAATTCCATCAGCACTTAGCTTACCCAAACCATTGAAGGCCTTATAGACCTCAATCAGATCACCTCACAGGTGCCTAGTCTCCAGATGCTGCAATCTGTAGAACTTAAGCCTTTCTCGGTAAGAGCAACCCTTTGTTCCACTCATCGAACTCATTGCCCATCTCTGTATTTGTTCCAGCAGATCTACATCCTTCCAAAAATGAGGTCTCCAGACCTGTATACTGTACGAAGGTGTGGCCTGACTATTGCCTTATTTTAAAAAAGGGGATAATCACCTCCTTATCCCTGCTAGCAAAATTCTTGTATATCTTTGACAAGACCCCATGAGCTACTCTTGCAGCCTGTCTGCACTGTCAGAAAACTTCATATCTGATTGCAGTTTTTAAATTCTATACAGTGGGACCAAATGATGACCTTACCAACAGCAAATTCTAAATGGGAAGTATTCAATGAAATAATTAAAGAAGCTACTAAGCTTTTCATACCAACAAAGAAATACCGATCAAGGCTTAAACTTAAATGGATGTCAGGTGAACTACTGAGACATGTGGCAGAGAAGAAAAGTGCATGGCATGCATATTATAAATTATTAAACAACACAGAAGCCTATGGCAGATATAAGCTAGTCTGTAATCAAGTCACAAAGGAGGTTAGGCAAGTGAAGGCAGATCATGAGAGATCTTTGGCAAAGGATGCAAAGAAAAACAGCAAAGACCTCTTTACTTATGTAAACTTTAGAAGGAAGAGAATTAATCAGATTGGTTCACTTGATATCATGGTGTGACTGCTGATGATCCTGCTCAGATAAGCTGATAAACTGAATGAGTATTTTGCATCTACATTCACACCTGAGGAGTTCTGTAGGGAAGTGGAGGCCAGAAGTTTATCAAGCTCTAACAAGGAGCTAAATGATTTGTAATAACTGAGAGCAAAGTGGAAGAGAAATTGTTGAAGTTAAATATAAGAAAGGCATCTGGGATGGATATGATCTATCCAGTTATATTAAAGGAAGTAGCAAAGGAAGTAAGTAAACCCTTAACCATTATTATGAGAGCAAACTGCCAAAAAATATATTCCTAAAAATATTTATTTGGAAACTAGTGTAATTTTTCATATAAATTTTTAAAATATTCTTAAAAAAATAAGCAAAATTCTTCAAGTATTGCTGTCAAAATTAATTTTCAAACATATTATGAACTGCTCTCCTAAAACTTAATCAGGGAAGAAAAATATTACATACCAGCAATCCTGGTGGTCCTGGAGGGCCCCTAAACTATAACCAAAGAAACATATCAACAATGAACAGATGGAATGGTATTTTTAATATTAATAAACAACTGAAATTAGAGAAAAACCATGTTTTTTATTCACAGCAAATGAAAAAAAAAAAAAATTGCCCAAGCATGAATCACTTGTTTATAATCCAAAAAAATTCTTAACCTGTTAAATAAAACTGTTGCATCAGGGTAAGCCAAATTATCTTAAATACATCATTTCTACCTATTAAAAAATATTAAAAAAAATTATCATCACCAAAAAGTGACCATTCAATTCCACTTTGAATTTTACCATTTCACCTTACCAATGAGACACAACATGCTGTCTCAAAGTGAACTTTATGAGATTCTATTACTCCCCAAGATTTTATATTTGTGTTCTTCTCTTCCCCATTAGTATTCCCTCCATGATCATTTTTCTGGTCATCTTCAGGGCCTTATACACCTCAAATCAAACACCTAAGCTCATTTTTTTCCAACCTTTGTAATCGACACCTTCCCTAAAAACCAATCTCTAAAAATTTGTCTTTTTTTTTTTTTAGGTGCAACATTTAGATATGACTACACTATTCCAAGTGCAGCTTCATAAAGAGAAATAAAATAATGGTACTTTCATCCCTACTTGTAAGGGTCTGATAAATCATTGATAGTGCATGACCTTATTTGCCTATATACACTTCCTAGTAAACTAAAATTTCATTATATCATAATTCCTAAATCCTTTTCATCCCAAACCAGCTTTAATTTCTCTACCATCCTAAACTATAAGGTACTCCTGGATTTCTGTTCTCAAGGCATAAGACTTTACATTTAATGGCATTAAGCATTAGTTTCCATTTTTCAGCCCACATTTAGCTGCTAACCACCCTTCCACAACTTTCAAAACATCAGTAAACACTCTTAACAGTTTTCCCTTGTGCTTCCTCATCAATAGCTTTAACGAAGACAAGAAATGAGAGCTCCATTCTGAAGAACAATCATTTATGATTAGTCTGTTTCCTGTACTTCAGCCAGCCCTTGATTCAAATAAGAATCAGGCTCTTCCCTGTATTTCCAGTTCATTCCAACTTATAAAATCTCTTGGGGGGGGGGGGAGATTATTAAAAACTTTACTGAAATGTGGATGTATAATGTCAAAGTTCTTGCACCTAATTGTTTTATGACTTCATCATAATGATTAAGCAGGTTAGTCAGACAAGACTTTGGATTCATAAATTCCATCCTGTGGGCTTACAATACCGGGATCCCAAATACCATTTTTTTCCAGTATTCAAATCCGGGTATTGATACGAAAATACCGGTTTTTTGGTACTAATTTAAAAAATAATTATCCATGATTTATTCACATAAAGGTTATAAAATTGACAACAATAAATCATTAATACTGCTGAATTTGCAAATGAGGGATTATTATACACAGTACATATGCAACAGAAACCTGAAAACATCATGAAACTCTAAGATATAAAATTTTACAAAAATATTTCTCTTAGTAAGTAGAGTGCGTGTGTTTGGAAGTAAAGCACTTAAGGAATAAAGAAAACATCATTATGGAAATATTTCCATTAGTGGGAGTAGGCCTGACAGGGCAATAAAGGAATATGGTGAACAATGGTATGGCAGGTGCCGAAGGGTTAAAATTAAAGCTTCTGAACAATACTTTAATCCCTCTATTACACCACTACTTGAGGATGCGACACTTAGTGCATTTTGGGAAAGGGTGTCGGTATGGAGCAGTTCAAAGGTACTGTGAACAGGTGGTCTACAGGTAAAAGATGAAAGCATTTTGTTGTGGGAAAAATATTCTGTTTTTCTCACCAAAGGAAGAAGAATGAGTTTAAAGAATAACACCATGAATGGATCAGGTTTAAATGAGATAGGGGGAGGTACGTAAATGTGTGCAAATCCCTCTGGGGTTTGCACATAAGTTTGTGTATAAAAAAGTAGTACAAGGGATGATTGTAACTTGAAATCAATTCAATAAATGAGCAGGAAATAAATAAGGTGCTCGCACCAAAAGAGGGGTTTGTGGTTGTTAGCATTAGCAAAGGCATTTGATGCAAGAAAGCAAGCTTATGCAGCATCAGCCAAAAAAAAAAAAAAAAAAAAGAAACCACTTCCACTTCACCCCTCTGTTCGTTCAAAATACCTGTCCAGCTGAGCCTTAAACTTATTTAGGCTATCAACTTCCACGACAAGGGATGGAAGTCTGTTCCACCAACCAACCACCCGCTGGCTAAAGGCAAATTTCCGCACGTCTGTCCTACATCTGTCTTTCCTCAATTTGAATTTATGCCCTCTCAAATGATTATTCTGAGCAAGAGGAAGAATCCCATCAGCATTGAGCATGCTCAAACCATTCAATGCTTTATACACCTCTATCAGATCACCTCACTGGTGCCTAGTCTCCAGACACTGTAATTTACAAAACTTAAGCCTTTCTTCCTAAGAACACCCCTTTGTTCCATTCACTAATCTTGTTGCCCTTCTCTGTACTCGTTCCAGCAGCTCTACATCCTTCTTGAAATGAGGCCTCCAGACCTGTATACAGTACTCTAGGTGTGGCCTGACCATTGCCTTATACAAGGGAATAATCACCTCCTTATCCCTGCTAGAAAAATTCCTATATATCATTGACAATACACCCTGAGCTACTCTTGCAGCCTATCTGCACTGCTCAGAGAACTTCATATCTGCCTGCACAACCACCCCCAGGTCCCTTTCATTCTCTACCACTGTCAGTGTAGTACCACAGAGTTGATACGTTGCTCTGGGGTTGCTGTTTCCCATGTGTAGTACTTTACATTTGTCAATGTTAAACTTCATTTGCCACCTCTCGGCCTATCTGCTCAACCTTTCCTGATCCTGTTGCAGCAGCATAGTGTCAGTAGTGTCCTTGACAACCCTGCCTACCTTTGTATCGTCTGCAAACTTCGACATTAAGCTTGATATACCATCATCAATATCATTTATGAATACAGAAAACAATAATGGACCCAACACTGAGCCCTGAGGGACTCCACTAATATCATTAGTCCACGACGAGCAGTGTCCATTGATTACCACTCTCTGTCTTCTCCCCCTCAGCCACCCCTTTATCCACAGCAGCACTTTGCCTCCAATGTCACACTGCTCCAATTTGTGCAGCAGTCTTCCATGTGCAACAGTATCAAAAGCCTTTCTAAGATCCAAGTATATAATATCAAAGTTATTCCCTGCATCCAGTTCTTTTGTGACTGCATCATAGTATCCAATCAAATTGGTCAGGAAAGACTTACCCTTAACAAAACCATGCTGTGTCCGAGCTATAACTGAAGTCTTGTCTAAATGATCCTGCAGTGCTTCTTTAACTAGTGCCTCCATTAAGTTTCCTGGAACAGAAGTTAAACTCACAGGTCTATAATTACTTGTGTCAGCCTTTGATCCTCCTTTGTGAATTGGGGTCACATTTGCACATCTCCAGTCTGTGGGTACCTCCCCTGAGTCCAAGGAAGCTCTCATAATTATGGCTAAGGGTTTGCTTATTTCCTCTGCTGCCTCCTTTAATATAACTGGATAGATCCCATCCACCCCGGGTGCCTTTCTTGTGTTTATCTTCAACAATTTCTCCTCCACTTTACTCTCAGTTATTACAAGATTCTCTAGCTTACTGCTAGAGTTGAATACACCTCTGGCTTTCCCCTCGCTAAATAACTCCTCATGTGTGAATGTCGATGCAAAATATTCATTTAGTTTGTTAGCTACCTGAGCAGGATCATCAACAGTTGACCCATCGATATCAAGTGGACCAATCTGATTCATCCCCTTCCTTCTAGAGTTTACATAAGTAAAGAACTCTTTGCTGTTTTTCTTTGCATCCCTTGCCAAAGATTTCTCATAATCTGCCTTCGCCTGCCTAACCTCCTTTGTAACTTGGTTACAGATCAACCTCTATCTATCATAGGCTTCTGTGTCAAGTGTTAATTTGTATGTATCCCATGCATGTTTCTTCTCTGCCATATGCCTCATCAGTTCATCCGACATCCATTTAGGCCTAAACCTTGAACAATATTTCTTAGTTGGTATGTAAAGCCTAGTAGCTTCCAAGATAAGTTCTTTGAATGCTTCCCATTTTGCATTTGCTGTTGGTAACATCATCAGTTGGTCCCACTGTGTAGAATTTAAATACTGTCTCAGTCCATCGTAGTCGCCTTTACGAAAGCAATAACCCTTCCCTTTACCCCTAATGGTAGTTACCTCTTTGAGTGAATCCCACTTCAGCACACTGTGATCACTGCCACCTAGTGGTTCATTTATCTGCAGATTCTTAATGCATGAAGAATCACTACTGATAATCAAATCAAGAGTATTACTTCCTCTAGTTGCCTCCCGAACATGCTGATGTAGAAAACAATCATCCAATAAATCCACAAAAGCCTTGCTAGTGTGTGAGTGACCAGCCCCCAAATTCCAGTCAATATCTGGGAAATTAAAATCCCCCATTATAAGACTCTCTGATTTACTGGCCCACTCTATTTCTCTGTACAGTTTCTTATTATACTCATCAGAGTCATTAGGCCTATAGCACACTCCTACTCTCAATTTTGATCTCCCAATGCTTATGTCACACTGCACTGTCCAGCGATGTCCACTGGCTTCACTTCCTTGGATTTTATGTATTTCTTAACTAATAGCATAACCCCTCCTCCCTTCCTATCCAGTCTATCCTTTCTGTAGACGTTGTACTCCCCAAATTCCAGTTCTGCATTCTTTATATCTGTGTGACACCACGTCTCTGATATCCCAACAATATCTGCCTTTGATGTTTTGAGCAATACCTCAAATTCATCAAATTTATTTACTAAACTCCTAGCATTGGTGTACATGCAAGTATACATGCACCTATTTCTATTCTTAGCTACCCTAACACAACCCATGTGTTTACTTTTACCACAATGACTCCCAGCAGTCTCTGAAATATCCTGCACCTTGTTTTTCAGGCTTCTGCTCATTCCAATAGAAGCAGTGCAAGAATCTCTTTCACCTCTGCCAGTGGCTACTGTTAATCTATTCGTCTTTGTCTCCCCCCCCCAAGCTAGCAGTTTTCCGACCCTCCTTGTGGTTTGGAGCAGTTGCAGACTTCCAGTGGTAGTTCTGCATTCAGTTCTGGGAGTGTCCAAGCTGTACAGTGAAGGGTTCCGCCTAGCATGTTCCTCTGCTAGAAGTTAATCCAGAAGTTTAATAACAAGCCAGTCAAATAGCGCCCTGGCTTCTACTACTACTGCTGTGGTAATTTCCTTTAGTATTAACAGAGAAATGTTCCCGAGATAAGAGAGTACTGGAAGAGCTATACAGAAGAGATGAAAAGTTCAACCAAGAAGAGAGAGAGAGAGAGAGAGAGACATCACTGCACTCTGTGGAAGGAACTCACACAAAGGAATCCCGCCGGAAAGAGAAGGAAGGTAAGTTCTTCGAAATGTGTTGTTATGGAAAGGGTACTTAGATAAACTCGGAGGTTATTTTAGAGTAAGGTTGAAGTTGAAGAAACACGAGAAATAAGGAAACGTTTAGCACTGAGTTGGTTTATTGGTTGAAGTTGTAAAGAAAATTGATATGGCTAAATTAAGAGAGATTACATGGAATTGTTAGCATTAAGTTAGCGACTTATGAATTGCTGTTGTGAAGGAAATTTATATTGTTGATTAAGAGAAATATGAGGAAGTGATTAAGATTGAATTAGTTTAGTGTTTGAAGCTGTAGAGAGAGTTGAGATTGTTAATTGAGAGAAATTTTATGGAAATGATAGCATGTGTTAACAGATTAAATGAGAAAAACGAATAGATTAGATGTAAATGAACACTAGTTTTGTATTGTAAGTAGATTTGTTATGATAAGTGACTTTTGTTTTATATTTGTGTCATATATATATATATATATACGATATATAATATATATACTCGTGTGGGTGGGGGAATCCCTCAGCTCCTGGAAATTCTCATTTTTTAATGCAGTCATGTAGCTTGTGGGGCTTAGTACTTGAGGGGATCTGTTGTACGAAAATGATAATAATGGCCACTGACGGCAATACTAAGGTAGAGGGAAATAAAAACAAATAAATAACCCCCCCCCCAAAAAAAACTTAGATTTGTTTCCTCAACAAGCTTAAATGTCAGTTCCTTTCTTTCATTAATATGGATATAGTGCCATAAAAAGTCAAAAAGGAAATATTTTTTATTTTTGATAAAAAGGAAATAAGATTTTTTGAAGATGAGGGAATAAGGGGGAGGGGTTAAACTGCAACTTGTCTACGACTGTCTCAGTACAAAGCACCAACCAGCAAGGAATCCAAATGGAAGTTTTCTGCCACTAATTAAATATGTACCAAAATTAGATCCAGTTTAAATGATAACACGATTGAGTTTCTTAAGAGCTCACTTTATTCGGACAGGTAAATGTGGATACTTATTTTTTTGTTTTTAGAATAACTGTATGTTTAATAATTTTTGTTGGAATATTTATTATTGTAATAAAAGTTTGAGTTAAAATATGAATTCGAGTAATTACAGTCAGTCCTCGTATAGCACAATAGTTGTGTTCCTAGAAACCCTCGTGCAATGCAAAATCGTGCAATATAAACAACAGGCCCTATGGGAAAAATAGGTTTAGGTACCGACCACCCAAGATTGAACACAATTTGTAACAAAAACACAATAAATAATCATAATGAAATACGTAAGTATTTTATTACGACTATTACGTAATAAAATATTGCTAATGCTTTTGCTTCTATCGTAAGCAAACTTGTTTTTTATTTGATTTTCGATCCAAACAGATGACAGCCGTTTCATCTCTTCCAATTCTTTGTGTCTTGATCTAATGGATTTTAATTACACTTTGAGTTGTTCCTGCTATGAAAGTTTTTTTTATTTTCTCTGCATTCTTTGTAATTCTCGGCATTGCCTCATTTAGGTATGTAGCATGTGCAATATCACATGGTCTTTCATTTCGCTCAAAGCGTTTCACAATTTCATATTTTTTCTCTATCGACAGAGGCGGACTGGCCATAAGCCTTACCGGGGAAACCCCGGTGGGCCGGAGGCCAGTGTGATTTTGGCCATAAACCATAGTATGAAGCCACTATAGATTTTCCCGGGTAAGAATTTTTGACCCAGTCCGCCTCTGTTTATCGATATTGCTTTTGTTTTTCCTCTATGAATCTGCAGT
Source organism: Mastigoproctus giganteus (assembly GCF_048544385.1). Classification (NCBI taxonomy): domain Eukaryota; kingdom Metazoa; phylum Arthropoda; class Arachnida; order Uropygi; family Thelyphonidae; genus Mastigoproctus; species Mastigoproctus giganteus. Next base: position 229,012,712 of record NC_143581.1, on the reverse strand, counting down.
GTCTTCACCAGGACGCTTCCTTTCACACCTTTTAAGTATTTTACTCATTTTTAGGGAATAAAGCACAATTACAAAACGAGGAGGCACGCTTGATACACATAAACAAAGCTGCGCGCGTGTAGCAACTGAATAAACAACACCGTAAAGGCAGAGATACACTATTAACACCTCACATTTTACTAAAGCACATTTCTAGGGGTTACTACCATAAAACAATAAAAACAATTTCCAGTTGCGTTTCTGCTAGTGGAATCTGTTATAAACTGGTAGTAAACTCGATCTAATTGCATTTGCGATTATACCGATAGCTGGAATTGTGTTGGTTTTTACGTTGTTATGGTGAAATGTGTTTCCCCTTCACTGATATAAAAAACAAATAAATTTTCAGAATCTTCTCTTCATTCCTGTCGTGTTGCGCTCGACTGCCATTTCTTATAAACACAAAGGCGAATCGTGCATAAGCGAATTCGGTTCGTGTTATATAAGATATCGTTCCCCTATTTATAAATCGTGTATGATCGAATTCGTGTAATGTAAACACGTGTTATACGAGGACTGACTGTACTTGCATTTTCCTTACTTTACTACACATAATTGTCATAAAAATTTATTGCAAAAAATGAATGAGAGAATAAATAACATAAGAATAAATGAGAGAATAAATAACATTATCAGAGACAGAAGATGTTTAGAAAAGAAATTGTGTATGGTTCTGAAACAGTTCATTCTTTATATGCTCATAATAATCAGTCAAGAAAAAAAAATCCCATTTAATCCATCCGGTCACTCCAAATGTTTGTCTAGTTCAGTCTTAAATTTATTTAAGCTATCAACTTCCACAACAACAGATGGAAGTCTGTTCCAGCAATCAACCACCCACTGGCTAAATGCAAACTTCTGCACATCTATTCTAGAACTGTCTTTCCTCAATTTGAGTTTATGGTCCCTCATCTGAGTAAGTGGAAGTATCCCATCAGCATTGAGCCTGTTCCAACCATTAGCATTAGCAAGGGAACATGATGCAAGAAAGCAAACTTATATAGCATCAGCCAAAAAAAACACAAACACCCTTCTCGTTTCACCATTCCACTCGCTCCAAATGTTTGTCTAGTTCTTCCTTGAATCTGGTTAAGCTGTCAACTTTAACGACAGATGGAAGTTTGTTCCAGCAATCAACCATTAGCTGGCTAAAGGAAAACTTCCCACACATCTATCCTACATCTGTCTTTCCTCAATTTGGATTTATGCCCTCTCAGCTGATTATTCTGAGCATGAGAAAGAATTCCATCAGCATTGAGCATGCTCAAACCATTTACGGCTTTATACACCTCAATCAGATCACCTCGCAGGTGCCTAGTCTCCAAATACTGTAATTTGCAAAATTTAAGCCTTTCTTTGTAAGAGCAACCCTTTGTTCCGTTCACTAATCTTGTTGCCCTTCTCTGTACTCGTTCCAGCAGCTCTACATCCTTCTTGAAATGAGGCCTCCAGACCTGTATACAGTACTCAACTTGCCTTATACAAGGGAATAATCACCTCCTTATCCCTGCTAGAAAAATTCCTGTATATCATTGACAAGACACTATGAGCTACTCTTGCAGACCATCTGCACTGCTCAGAAAACTTCATATCTGCCTGCACAATTACCCCCAGGTCCTTTTCACTCTATTCCACTGTCAGTGTAGTACCACACAGTTGATACACGATATGAAACATGATTCTGCCACTAGAGAACTGCTGGGTATGGTTTCGTTAAAAGAAACAACTAGAGGTCTTGATATATTTAATGCATTCAAACATTTTATTGAAAAAAATTAAATTACCACTATTTAAGCTCATATCAGTAACAACAGATGGAGCTAAAGCATCTTAACGGATTCATCGCATTGTGCTAAAAGGATGGTGAATTCCGAGATTTTTTGAGTTTCCACCAACGATCTGCAAACCAGCACTGGACCAGCGGGGCAGATTATGGTCCATTTCCCTCAACATGAATTGTTGAGGAGGCTTCCATCCTGTATTTGGCTCCATCTGTTGATAATGGCTGCAGTTTTTTACCATCCACCAACAAGTGTTAGCTAGCAAAAGATTAAATACTAAGTGTTATGGACATAGCTTTCGAAATCGTGAATTCCATCAGAGGACAATCTCTTAAAAGGAGACTTTTCAAAATACAACTCGATGAAAATGAACCAGATCTGATATTGCACACAGATGTGAGGTGGCTGAGTCGGAGTAAGTTTCTATAGAGATTTCAAAATTTGCTGAATAAAATTTTAAAAATTTGTTGATCAAAGGGGAGATGATTATCAGCAGCTACAAGATATAGAGTGGTTGTGTGATCTGGCTTTTTTGGCAGATTTTACCAGTAAATGAAAGTGATATGAATTTGGAATTACAAGGAAAAAATAAAAATGTGGGTGGCACGATTAGTAATATTTCTGCGTATAAATATCAATTTTTGGCAATGGCTAAGAATCTGAAAGAAAAAAATTCTATTATTTTGCAAATATGCAAGTTCATTTGCAAAAATATCCTGTTTTTGAATTTAATAGTGAGAAATATGTTTCTGAAATTGAGGAAGTTGTGGATGACTTTAAAACAATTGAAGACATTGTTCAATACATTTCTTATCCATTTAGTGTCACCTTAGAGATGAAAAAAAAATCGCTGAGATTTTTAACATGGAGAAAATATTACTTGAAAATGAAATTATTGCATTGCGAAACGATATCTTCCTAAAAGCCAGATCACCAGAAAAAGACTTTTGGAAATATGTTTCCGAGAAAAGTACCCAAATGTAAAAAAATGCAGTGACCTTTTAAATTCCTGTTTTGGTTCCAAATTATCTATGTGAATCAGCCTTTTTGCATTTGAAAAAAAACAAACAAAAAAAAAAAAAAAAAAGAACGAAGAATCGCTCTATTCTTACGGACATGCATACAGAAGATTTTTTACGGTTGGACTTATCACAGTATATCCCCGATTTTGAAAGCTTAGCATATGACATGAAGACACAAACCTCGCATAAATTAAAAATTTAAATAAGTGTGAATTTAAAATAAGAATTCCGAATTGTATTTAAATTTAAATACAACATTTTACAATATGTGCTGATTAACTTTTTTAATCCATGTGCAATGAAATCTTGAGATGGTAGATCGCGGCACATTTTGAAGAAAAAAAGTAGATCACGTCACAAATTAAGTTGGCCGCCCCTGATCTATATAATACAATATTTGTCAAGAAAGTGTATAGCTCTTAGAGGTTCCTCAAAGAATCTATTTTATAATGATAATGGTAACTTTTTAAAATTAATGGAAACTTTTGCTAAATTTGACTCGATAATGGCAGAACAATTGCATCGTATCCAAACATCACAAAAACAGAATGTTGCTCATTATTTAGGTGACAGGATACAAAATGAAATCATTCATATTATTTCTGAAGCCATAAAAAAAAAAAAATTTTAGAAATGGTTAAAGAGTCAAAATACTATTCTTTAATTATTGATACTACCCTGGACTTGAGCCACACAGAACAATTGACTAATGTTATTAGATTTGTTTATCGTAATAAAGATACAAATATCGCAGAAATTTGTGAACATTTTTTGGGTTTCAGTCTGTAGACGATACTTCTGGTCAGGGATTATTCAAATTTATTATAAATCTTTTAAAATTACTGAATATCAATATTTCGGATTTACATGGACAAACATAACGGACTCCAGAAAAAAATCATTGAGATAAATTCAAGAGATTTTTTCATTCCATATGCTGCTCATTCTTTAAATTTGGTAATTGATGATGCAGCTAAAATTTCAATTGAAACAGTTAATTTTTTTGGGGTAATAGGAATTGTACAATTATTTTTCAGTATCTGTGAAGCATTGGGTTATATTAAAAAAAGACATATTCAAAATTTAAGTTTAAAACCGCTTTCTACTACTAGGTGGGAAAGTGGAATTTAAACAATAAGGCCACTAAAAAGTAACATCAGAGAAATTTATCAGGCTCTTTTAGATATTATGGAAGATGATACTAAAGATATTGATTCTAGATTTCAGGCTGACAACTTAATTTCAAAAATTTGTTCATTTAAATTTGTTTGCTTTATTAATATTTGGTATGGCATCTTAAGTCTCATAAATTTTGTAAGCAAAATGATGCAGAATCCAACATTTAATTTACAAACGTTACAGAAAATCTCAATCTCATTACAAAGGATTTGAAGAATTGCAGGACTGTTCAGAATTTTGAAAACATTATTATTCCTGCAAAGGAAGTGGCAAACGATCTCGTCATCGATCCTGTTTTTCCAGAAATTTGAAAGAGAACAAAAAACAAGAGTGTTTGGATTTGAAGCATCAGATGAGTCAATAAATGACGCTAAACAAAATTTTAAAATCCAATTTTTTTTCACGGTTTTAGACACCACAATATCATCAATTACAAAAAGATTTGTACAGTTGAAACAGCACAATTAGTATTAGTATTAGTAACGGCCGTATGGTGCAAGAAAGCCTATGGCTTATGCTGCACCAGCCAAAAAAAAAAAAAAAAAAAAAAAATCCGAACAAAACAATGATAAAAACAAAAATTAAATAAATAATAATAATTAATAAATAAATAAAAATAATAAAATGAAATAAAAAATAAATAAAAAGGAAATTAATCCTATCATCCTATGCGCTTCCCTTACCCGAAAGTACTATCCAGATGACCTTTGAATTTCCCCAAACTGTCGGCCTCTACCACTCATGAAGGCAACCCATTCCAGTAATTTATAACTCGCTGGCTAAAATAAAACTTCCTGCAGTCCAATCTAAACATTTCCCCCCCGTAACTTGAATTTATGTCCCCTAGTTCTAGCATCATTTATAATCTTGAAAATTTCGTCCTCATTCATTTTACTGATGCCTCTCAGAGCCTTAAACACATCAATCAAATCTCCTCTAAGGTGTCTAGTTTCCAAACTCTGCAACCCACATATTCGAAGTTTTTCTTCATAAGGACGCCCTTTTGCCGATCTCACCAGGCGAGTTACCCTTCTTTGCATCCTTTCAAGAAGCTTGATGTCTTTCTTTAGGTGCGGTCTCCATACTTGAACACAGTATTCCAAGTGTGGTCTAACATAAGCCTTATATAATGGGATTATCACGTCCCTATCTCTACTTGCAAAAGTTCGATAGATCATCGATAGGACACCATGGGCCTTCCTTGCAACCTGTTTACAATGCTCAGAGAATTTCATGTCTGACCGTATCGTAACGCCCAAGTCCCTTTCCTCCAGTACTGGGTTTAGTTGAACTCCACCAAGTGAATAAGTTATTTTGGGATTACTTTTTCCCAGGTGTAATACCTTACACTTTGTTGGATTAAAGCACAGCTGCCATTTTTCTGACCATTCTTGAAGTCTATCTAGGTCTCTCTGAAGAAGCTCAGCTTGACAGTGATCATTAACTACTCTACCAATTTTAACATCATCTGCAAATTTAGACATCACGCCCTCTATCCCTTCATCAATGTCGTTTATGAAAATTAAAAACAACAGTGGTCCTAATACTGATCCTTGGGGAACCCCACTTCTTACATCAACCCAATCTGAGGAATAGCCATTTATCACAACCCTCTGCCTCCTGCCCTGAAGCCATCCTTCTATCCATCTAAGGATTTTCCCAGTGATTCCAACCTGTTCCAGCTTATAAAGCAACCGCTCATGTGGGACTGAGTCAAAAGCTTTGCTGAAATCTAAACAAACAATGTCGAAATTATTCCCTAAATCCAGCTCGTGAGTGACCCTTTCGAAATAGCGAACCAGATTTGTTAAACATGATTTTCCCTTTACAAAACCATGCTGAGTATCCTTGAGAATTTCAATTCGATCCAAATGATCCTGAATTCCACCCTTGATCATTGCCTCCATGATTTTCCCTACTACTGAAGTCAGACTGACAGGTCGATAATTTCCCACTTCACTTTTAGAGCCACCCTTATGTATGGGAGATACATTTGCACTTTTCCAATCCAAGGGAATCTCCCCAGAGTCTAGTGATGCTCGCATAACCAGCCTCAGTGGTTCAATGCACTCGCTTGCCGCCTCTCTCAAGATTATAGGGTATATTCCATCAACTCCAGGAGCCTTACTGGTCTGTAGGCTTGAAAGTTTTTTCATTAAATGAAGACTTTAAACTTATCCACGACATACGCAAATTAAAAGAATGGAGTGATGAAGATTTATTGAAACACTGCAAAGATATACGCATAAAGCTGAGCGACAATAAAAATTCGGACAATCGGGATATTGACGGTATGACTTTGTTTGAGGAATTAAAGGCTTGGCAATGTTTTATAAAAATAGATGTCTCCTCACGATGTTTTAAACTATATATATATATGTAAATTAATTAACCGATACGTTTCCAAATACTGCCATTGTATTGCATATTTATTTAATGTTATCTGTATCCGTAGCTTCTGGGGAAAGAAGTTTTTCAAATCTAAAAATCAATAAAAAATTATTTGCAATCAACAATGTCTGAAGAACGTCTTACCGATTTATCGATAATATCAATAGAAAATAATATTATGGATACTTTAGATATAAAAGGTCTAATTAAGAATTCTGTGGTGGCTAAAGATAGGAGGATAAATATGTAATAAATGACATATCACATATACCAAAGTCCAAAATGTATTTGTGTTGATTTTTTTGAAAATTGAAAAAAAACAAAAACTTTTTTTTCAGATGCTCTATTGTTATGTACACATACGTATATCTTGTATTTATATATTAAATAAAGAAGAAAAAGTTGGCACAAAAATGTACCAACTGTGTGGTTCTACACTCAGGGAAGTGGAAAATGAAAAAGACCTAGGGGTAATTGTGCAGATTAATTTCATTTTAAATTGCAAATTCTATTTTATGGGGGCGCTGAAATATAATTTTGAACAAAGGTGCATCTTACCCACAGGGTGGCACTGTACAAAGGTTGGCAAGGTTGTTAATAACAGTAATGACAGTATGCTGCAGCAACAGGATCTGGAAAAGTTGGGTAGATGGGCTGAGAAGTGGCAACTGAAGTTTAACATTGACAAATGCAAAGTACTGCATATGTGTTGCAGTAATCCCAGAGAAATGTACCAACTGTGTGGTTCTACACTCAGGGAAGTGGAGAACGAAAAAGAACTGGGGGTAATTGTGCAGTCAGATACGAAGTTTTCTGAGCAGTGCACACAGACTGCCAGAATAGCTCATGAGGTTTTGTCAATAATGTACAGGAATTTTTCCAGCAGGGATAAGAAAGTGATTACCCCAGTGTACAAGGCAATGGTCAGGCCACACTTTGAGTATTATATACAGGTCTGGAGGCCACATTTTAGGAAGGATGTGGAGTTGCTAGAATGAGTACAGAGAAAGGCAACAAGATTGGTGAGGGGGAAAGACGGGTACTCTTATGAAGAAAGGCTTAAGTTCTGCAAATTGCAGCTTCTGGAGACTAGACACTTGCGAGGAGATCTGATGAGGTGAATAACACCTTGAATGGTTTGAGCAGGCTCATTGCTGATGGGATTCTTCTTCTTGCTCAGTTTACAAATCTGAGGGGGCATAAACTCAAATTGAAGAAAGACAGCTGTAGAACAGATGTGCGGAAATTTTTCCTTTAGCCAGCAGAAGAAACTTCCATATTTCGTTGTGGAAGTCAGCTTAAATAAATTTAAGGAAAAACTGGACAAACATTTGGAATGAATGGATGGTTGCAATGGGAAGCGGGGTTTTTTTTTTTTTTTTGGCCAATGCTGTAAAAGCTTGCTTTCTTGCATAACATGCCTCTACTAATGCTTATTTACCTTAATTGATACAATGTTTAACGTGACAATTCCTTCATAAGTCCCAGGAAGGGAAGTTTCACCAATACTGTAACAATCCTGCAAGCCTTTTATAACCACCTTGATGCCATTGTCATAGCATGCTGTATTTCCTCTGTTGAGTTTAAACACTGTCACTTCAAGGAACAGTGGTTCAACTCAGCAGATTTCATCTTTGGAAAAAGGAATAAATTGGTAGAAAACATTTGGCTCGCAGGATACTGAAGAAGGGAGCAAGGCAATTCCTGAAACATCGGGTTATTAATAATTCTTCCCCACCTTCCTCTCCACTCCCAAATCATTTCATGCAAAAACCTTAGTTACTATTAAAAATTCTCCCATGATTCTCTACACCAGTGGTGTCCAACCTTTTCCCCCATGGGTGGCATATTCAAAATTAGATTTGTTTCGCGGGCCGCACAGAGTCATTCGAGAAAAACTTGTGTGTCACATTTTTTTTTATCTTGTTACTCATAAAAGGAAGTTTCTATTTTCATGTTACCATTTTTTCTTTTCAAGCTATATATAAAAAAATGCAAATTCCCAGCACTTTTATGTGCAACAAATCTTTTTCACTTATTTATTTTTTAGATTTTATTAAAATTATAAAAATATGACTTACTTCTGTTTGTTTGTTTTTTTTTAAATAATTTACTTTTGTTTCTGTCTGATACTTCACTTTTGTTTAAAAAAAAATACTTTACTTTTGCTTTTAAATGCTCATTTTAGAAAATTTACAACCTGAAAAGGATCACTGCTTTTCTATATTAAGGTGAATAAATAAATATAATTATAAACCTAAAATTGAAATATTTGAAAATTTTATTAAGTACAATACACAATAATATTTACTGGACAAAACTTAACATTTAATGAGATGATTGAGGCTGGATATTTTTAAAGAATTGTTCAAAATTTGGTTACAAATTTGTGACGCTAATCTCAATACATAATGAAGATTATGTCCTGATGGTATTTCTCAATGGAGCTTCAGATCCTGATGGTATTTCTCCACTTGTTCTCAAAACCTGCACTCCTGAACTTACTCCTGTTCTATGCCACCTTTATTCACTTTCTTATTCCAAAGGTGTTTTTCTTTCTGGTTGGAAAATTGCTCACATCCAGCCAGTTCCTAAAAAGGGTAACAAATTCCTCCCATCTAATTATTTCTACTTTCTAAAGTAATGGAGAAATCACTTAACCGTCAACTCTTAAACTATCTAGAAACCTTCCGTCTGATAAACAATCACCAGTATGGATTCCGTCAGTGTTGTTCCACCGGTGATATTCTGGCCTGTGTTACCAATTTATGGACAAATTCAATGGAAAAGTTCGGTGAAACACAAGCAGTTGCTCTTGACATCTCAAAGGCTTTTGATTGTGTTTGTCATAAAGGTCTTCTAAACAAGCTTCCATCTTATGGTTTGCCAACTGTGTTTTGTAATTGGTTATTCAGTTTTCTCTCTGATCACTCAATGAGGGTGATGGTAGATGGCTCTCTATCTTCTAACTTCTCCACTAATGTTGGTGTACCCCAAGGTTCACTTCTTTCCCCCACTCTTTTCCTCTTGTATATTAATGACCTTCTTCCATTGACTGGAAATCCTATCCATAGTTTTGCTGATGATAGCACATTGCATTCCACTTTCCATTTTGAGAAACCTTGCCCTGCTCAATCAGCTTCAACTTCTCGAATATCTGCTACCAATTCCTTAAATGCCAATCTCCAGGTAATTCTTCAGTGGGGCAAAGACAACTTAGTTGATTTCAATCCTTCTAAAACTCAGTCCTAAGATAACCAAAGATAAGCATAGGAGCAGAAAATCCTTTTTGGATTCTTCTCCAATTTCTAGGCATGATGATATATCTCTTTTGGGGATTACCCTGACTTCTAATCCCTCTTAGCACAAGCACAGTACAAATATTGTTTCCTCTGCATCTGATGGAGATCCAATACTTTTCCATAAAGAGCTTCTTGATGCACAATGCAGTGAATTCCAATCGAAGTTTCAGCTCTGATATCTATAATTTTCTTGGTTATTCTACCCATAAGCCCAATTTTTTACCAATCATATTTTTTGCACTGGCAGTTGTGACTCCTACCAGGTTTTTAATATTTAATCCTAACTTTTTGATAGATTGGCAACAATTTTCAAAATGATTTTCACCTGTAGTTGTTCCGCACATACTCCGTAGATCAGCTAAATCTTCAACTGGTACAAAATTATCATTACTTCCACATATGAAGATGAGGAGTTGGTCTATGTCATTTACATCAGTATGTCATCCAGTGCCACACTAAAATATTTCATTTGTTTTATGTTTTCCAAAAGTTGTCCGAACAAATTCTTTCCAATATCTTCTACTCTTTGCATAACTGTTTGTCGAGACAAAATAATGTCTTGTATCTTTGTTCATTTCTCATGACAAATTTCTGCCATAACTTTTAAAAAACAACACTTAACAAATTCATCATAATTGAATGGTTTACTTTCAAAAGTGATCAAATGTGCAACTTGATAACTGGCACGTACAGCAGATAAATTTCTTGACTGATACATTTTCAGTATGTTCTGTTGTTTTCATAATTCATTTTGTAACTTTGAATACTTTTCTTTTCGCAGCACTCCTTTATGTTGATCATAATATTTATGATTTGGAATCAGTGTCTTTTTAAATTATATTCTTTAAAAACTCACACAGTCTCCTGACACACCAAAAACACTGCTTTTTCATGGTAATCAATGAAGAAATAGTCTTCAGTTCATCTTGGATCAAAAACACGATGCTCGAAATCAATTTTCCCCTTTTGGAACATTTTTAAGAATGGTTTTTTTAAAATTCAATACAAATTAATAATTAATTCAATGCAATGAACCTATATCAAAATACATAACTGTATTTAGCGTACATATGACTGCACCGAACCACATGTACATGTTTGATACAGTCAAGCTGGACACTTGCTTGCCTGTACACACAGTGGCGATTGATGCAGTTTTAGTTCACTTTCCGTGCGTTCCTTATAAAAATTATTCACGGGCTGGATCCAGCCCAGGGGCCCGTAAGTTGGACACCACTGCTCTACACAGTGTCATGGTTTCTTAAACTATGGTAACACTATTCACTCAGTAAATCAATGTTTGTTTGTCTACAGCCATGCCCAATATGACCTGTGAAACAGAGGTAATGTCTTTATTGCAAGTTAAACCATATGATGGATTAACCATCCTAAGATTGCTTATAGCTTAAAATTCAACATATTTTCAAACAGGGAAGAAAGATACACTGAATTCAATGAAACACTGCCAGATTTTAACTTTTAGTAACTTTCCATTACTGAATGAGAATTTTGCTGAAAAAATATGGGAATGCTCATGCCTATAACTTCTCAGGAGCTTATGGATATAAATCTCAGGATAAGTTTGTGAATTTCTCACAATGCTTTGTATAATCTAAATGAATTCCTCTTATTCTATAAACCAAATTCTTACAACAGTACTTACTGCATCATTAATTCCATCCAAACTGCTATCTCCCTAAAAGGAAAAAAATAATAATAATACATAAATAACTATATATATAAAAACAATATATTATAGAAAAGGAAAAAGAAAGTGAAAATTAAAAAAGGAAGGGAGTTTTGTGGATAAGGCCAACGGGTGTTGGACACTTTCTGAAAAAAAGTATCCAACTTATGTCCAACTTATGCAAAGAAATTACAATATATATACAGCCAGTTCTCGCTTTACAAGTTCCTGGGTTTACGAGGTTTTTTTTTTTTTTCCCCCAAGTACCAAGTATCAACAGAATCGAAAATATGAACATTAACTGCAAAAAAAAAATTCATAAATACCGCATTTCAAACCATGCTCATAGCGTTACCATTGTATCGCAAAAATATCGTAATGTGAACCCAATAACACATTATTTTTTGGTAATTTATTCATTACCTCGGAAGTTGAAATTTTTGCTATATAACTCCCTAAAAGGTTGTTTTTATAGTGTAAATTGTATTAGTTACCAATTCAAATCATTAAATGTACTACATTTTCATCATTATCATATGTTGTAAGAACCAATTTTGAACAGCTTTGTGATATTTTTCTAAAGCACATTTCTGGAGGTTACGACCATGAAACAATAAAAACAATTTGCACTTTCCAGTTTATTGGGATTTTCTGTTACTGCAACCAATTATAAATGGGTAGTAAACTCAATGTTATTGCATATGTGAAAATACCAATAGCTGGAATTGTGTGGGTTTTTAGCTGTTTTTTTTTTTTTTTTTTTTAAGCTTCGTAAACTTTTACTCCTCGCAAATCGTGTTAGTTGCAATTTGTGCTTTCCATTAAAAAATGCTTATGCATGCTATTGAAATTTCCTCTTGAAGCATTTCTGAAGAAGACGACTCGTTGTGCAACAAACCAATAATGAGCGATCAACGAGTGTGCATTTAGTCGATGATGATGAAGAAGAGAAGAATAAACATTGTTTAACATTTGTAAGTCATAAATAATTTCTCTATTATTATAATTTACTTGATTTTACAGGCTACATTTTCATTTCTTTGGATAAATCAATCATTGTTTAAACAAACTAATTAGTTAACTAATTTCATTGTTGATAACGTAACTCCTATTTTTAACATTATGTCTATGGCAAATAAATTCCCGCTTTATGAGCGCATGCTAGGCACGAATTAACTCGTAAAGTCGAGAATTATCTGTATATATAAACCATATAAAATATACATAAATATTCAAATAAAAATAGATAAATATATTGCCATATAATGCAACTCTGGTGTCAACCAACCATTTTCAAGAGTCAACCATCAAATCAGAGAGTCTTATAATGGGAGATTTTAATTTCCCAGATATTGACTGGAATTTGTGGGTTGGTCACTCACACACTAGCAAGGCTTTTGTGGATTTATTGGATGATTGTTTTCTACATCAGCATGTTCGGGAGGCAACTAGAGGGAGGAATACTCTTGATTTGATTATCAGCAGTGATTCTTCATGCATTAAGAATCTGCAGATAAATGAACCACTAGGTGGCAGTGACCACAGTGTGCTGAAGTGGGATTTACTCAAAGAGGTAATTACCATTAGGGGCAAAGGGAAGGGTTATTGCTTTCGTAAAGGCGACTATGATGGACTGAGACAGTATTTAAATTCTATACAGTGGGACCAACTGATGATGTTACCAACAGCAAATGCAAAATGGGAAGCATTCAAAGAACTTATCTTGGAAGCTACTAGGCTTTACATACCAACTAAGAAATATTGTTCAAGGTTTAGGCCTAAATGGATGTCAGATGAACTGATGAGGCATATGGCAGAGAAGAAACATGCATGGGATACATACAAATTAACACATGACACAGAAGCCTATGATAGATACAAGTTGATCTGTAACCAAGTTACAAAGGAGGTTAGGCAGGCGAAGGCAGATTACGAGAAATCTTTGGCAAGGGATGCAAAGAAAAACAGCAAAGAGTTCTTTACTTATGTAAACTCTAGAAGGAAGGGGATGAATCAGATTGGTCCACTTGATATCGATGGGTCAACTGTTGATGATCCTGATCAGGTTGCTAACAAATTAAATGAATATTTTGCATCCACATTCACACATGAGGAGCTATTTAGCAAGGGGAAAGCCAGAGGTGTATTCAACTCTAGCAGTAAGCTAGAGAATCTTGTAATAACTGAGAGTAAAGTGGAGGAGAAATTGTTGAAGATAAACACAAGGAAGGCACCCGGGGTGGATAGGATCTATCCAGTTATATTAAAGGAGGCAGCAAAGGAAGTAAGCAAACCCTTAGCCATAATTATGAGAGCTTCCTTGGACTCAGGGGAGGTACCCACAGACTGGAGATGTGCAAATGTGACCTCAATTCACAAAGGAGGATCAAAGGCTGACACAAGTAATTATAGACCTGTGAGTTTAACTTCTGTTCCAGGAAAATTAATGGAGGCACTAGTTAAAGAAGCAGTGCAGGATCATTTAGACAAGACTTCAGTTATAGCTCGGACACAGCATGGTTTTGTTAAGGGGAAGTCTTGCCTGACCAATTTGATTGGATACTATGATGCAGTCACAAAGGAACTGGATGCAGGGAATAACTTTGATATTATATACTTGGATCTTAGAAAGGCTTTTGATACAGTTGCACATGGAAGACTGCTGCACAAATTGGAGCAGTGTGACATTGGAGGCAAATTGCTGCTGTGGATAAAGGGGTGGCTGAGGGGGAGAAGACAGAGAGTGGTAATCAATGGACACTGCTCGTCGTGGACTAATGTTATTAGTGGAGTCCCTCAGGGCTCAGTGTTGGGTCCATTATTGTTTTCTGTATTTATAAATGATATTGATGATGGTATATTAAGCTTAATGTCGAAGTTTGCAGACGATACAAAGGTAGGCAGGGTTGTCAAGGACACTACTGACACTATGCTGCTGCAACAGGATCTGAAAAGGTTGAGCAGATGGGCCGAGAGGTGGCAAATGAAGTTTAACATTGACAAATGTAAAGTACTACACATGGGAAACAGCAACCCCAGAGCAACGTATCAACTCTGTGGTACTACACTGACAGTGGTAGAGAATGAAAGGGACCTGGGGGTGGTTGGGCAGGCAGATATGAAGTGCTCTGAGCAGTGCAAACGGGCTGCAAGAGTAGCTCATGGCGTTGAGCTACTATATATCATTGACATATATTGTCAATGATATATAGGAATTTTTCTAGCAGGGATAAGGAGGTGATTATTCCCTTGTATAGGGCAATGGTCAGGCCACACCTAGAGTACTGTATACAGGTCTGGAGGCCTCATTTCAAGAAGGATGTAGAGCTGCTGGAACGAGTACAGAGAAGGGCAACAAGATTAGTGAATGGAACAAAGGGGTGCTCTTACGAAGAAAGGCTTAAGTTTTGCAAATTACAGTGTCTGGAGACTAGGCACCAGCGAGGTGATCTGATAGAGGTTTTATGTATAAAGCCTTGAATGGTTTGAGCATGCTCAATGCTGATGGGATTCTTCCTCTCGCTCAGAATAATCACCTGAGAGGGCATAAATTCAAATTGAGGAAAGACAGATGTAAGATAGACGTGCGGAAGTTTGCCTTTAGCCAGCGAGTGGTTGGTTGGTGGAACAGACTTCCATCCCTTGTCGTGGAAGTTGATAGCCTAAATAAGTTTAAGGCTCAGCTGGACAGGTATTTTGAACGAACAGAGGGGCGAAGTGGAAATGGTTTTTTTTTTTTTGGCTGATGCTGCATAAGCTTGCTTTCTTGCATCAAATGCCTCTACTAATGCTAATGCTAATTACATAACTATACAGAATCTCTGTTTCTGATGCAATGCAAGTATGCCATGAAATATATATTATATGGGGGGAGATTGAAAAGTTTTTAGGCCAATACAGATCACAAGGATTTTTCTGAAAGACAGTATTGCCAATCTGTGCTGCGACTCTCCTTGTGTGTTCACAGAAAATTTAAGGTTTGTAACTATATTCGTCTTTACAGAGGGCACTGAAGTGTGGAAGGCGAATGAAGATGGTGACAGTTGAGAGAATCAAACACCATGCAGTCACTGAGTACCTTCATTTAAAGGGAAGGTCACTGAAAGAAATTCACAGACATACAGCAAACATTAGGAGAATCTTATACTCCATGTGCCAGGGTCAAAAAGTGTTTTGCAGAATTTAAGCATGGACAAGACATTATTGAAGATGCACCCTGCAGTGGAAAGCCTGTTACCATGTTCACACCTGCAAATATGGATGCCATTCATGACCTGATCATGTGAGACTGCAGAAGAGCATAGAAGAACATTGAGACACCATTCAACATCTCGAATGAGTAAGCCAATGATATTGTGGCGAATGTTTTAGGAATAAAGAAGGTTTCTTTGAGGTGGGTCCCTAAAGCACTGAATGCAGATCAGAAGCAGGAAAGAGTGAGGTGTTGTCACAAGACTGCACAGCAATTTGAAATTAATGATGCTTGGAGGCACTATGTCACTATGGATAAAACATGGATGCACCACGTCAACCCTAAAACAAAGGAATAATCGAAGCAGTGTAAGCATCCCTCTTCTCCCCATCTTAAAAAGTTGAGTGTAGAAGTCAGCTGGGAAAGTCATGGCAACTGTTTATTCAGATGCAGAAGGCGTGTTTGTGATTGATGTCTTGGAACGAGGTACCACTATCAATGCCAAGTATTATTCTAACCTACTGAGCTGTTTCCATGAGGAATTGAAGCTCAAGAGGTGCTGGAATTTGGCCAAAGGAGTCATCTTGCATCAAAAGAATGCACCAGTGCACACAGAATTTGTGACTTTGGCAACATCACCTTTTAGCTATTATGGCATCTGCCCTACTAAGAGATTTGGCTCTATCACACTATTTTCTATTTTCAAATCTCAAAACGGACTTAAAAGGACAGAAATTTAACAGTGGCAATATTTTGATGGATGCAGTCAAAAACTGGTTTGAGTCAAAATCTTTGAATTTTATTTCAACAGGTTACAAAAGCTAGTTGGTTGCATGCCAGAAAGTGTGTTGACTTGGGGAAAGGTGCCTCCATAGCCAGGTGGGCAGCAGCAGCAGTGCATAGCACATGATTCTTGATTAGACGCTTCTCGGAGCCCGTGACCAAATACGGAGGATGCGGAAAGGTCAAGGAATGACCACCGCATATCCCCAGAGCAATATGGCCTTAGTTGCTAATGCTCCTAAAAACCAAATAACAAACAAACAAGACTTGGGGAGGGAGAACTATTTTAAAGGGGGTCAAAACTTTCCAGCATTCCTTCTATGAGAGGCCAGAAACTTTCCAACCTACGTATATAAGAAATATACACTCAGTGATCACTGAATTATGATTACCTACCTAATACTGTGTCGAGCCACCATTTACATGGACAACAGCCATTATTCACCTAGGCATTGACTTCACTGGATGTCTGTAGGGATCAGCAGCCATGTCCATATGCCTCACTTCTCATTCAAAACATCCCACTGGCGTTCAAATAGATTTAAATTGGACAAATTTGGCGGCCAATTAAGATGGTTGATATTTTCACCATATTCCTTGAACTACCCATGCACAGTGGGAGCCCAATGACATGGCACATTATTGTCTTGGAAGATGCCATTTCTCTGTCTGGGATAAAATGCAATATGGCAGGGTGCACACGGTCTACTAAGAGCTGCTGGATGATCTCACTAGTAAAATGTTGGCCCATATACACCTGTGGTTCTAGTCCTTGCCAGCAAAACATGCCCCATATTAAGCAACCACTGCCACCCCACCTGGATAGTGGGCACCATGCATGATGGGTCCCATAGCCAGGTGGGAAGGAGCAGCAGTGCGTAGCACATGCTTCTTGATTAGACTGGGGTTCGAGCCCGTCACCACCAAATACGGAGGATGCGGAAAGGTCAGGGAATGACCACCGCATATTCCCGGAGCAATATGGCCTTAGTTGCTAATGCTCCTAAAAACCAAACAAACAAACAAACAACAAGCATGATGTGTCCATGAATTCGTATTGCTTGAGCAACACACAAAGGCATCCAACCAGCATGTTGCACTAGGTATTTGGACTCATCCAACCAGCACACTCATTTCCAGTCCTTTAGTATCCAAACTGTGTTGTTGACACCACAGCATTTGCCATCGATGATGATCAGAAGTAAGGAGAGGGTGTCTCTTGGATCATCTGCTGTGAAACCCCTTATGTCTGAGTGTGTGGTGCATTGTCATTTGAGATATTGTTCTTGCATTCTCCAGATTGTATTGCTATGTCAACTGTTGCACAGTGACCTGCCATGAGCCCATACAATGTGCTGCACCCTTCGCTCACCACAAACATCCACCTTGTGTAATCCTACACAATTTTGTCAGCGGCACATTAGATTGACCCATTCAACACCATTCTTTGTACACCTTAACCACAGTGGGCTGTAGCACCGCAAGCTAAGTGGTACAGTCCATTATAGATGGGGGTGGTCACAATCCAATGATTACTGAGTGTATATAATACACTTATATAACTCATATTACTTATGTGTATTTATGTATAAAACATTTATGAACATTACATAAGAATATTACTTTAAATTATATATAACATCTTTATATTTATCTCATTCTCCTTTTCCCCGCTCAGTTTTTTCTAGATAACAAAGAAAAATTATTATCGATATTCTACTGGCTAGCATCTTTTTCCTTTCAATTTATAATTTATGATTGCAAATAGGTTATGATTATCATAAACATATGGCTGGCTGGCTGGCCTTTTTCTTTTTACATGTTGTGTATTTTTTTTTTTTTTTAACATTTTTTTATTTCTCTAACGTTTCTTGTAAACAACCCATTGTCTTTAGACAGCAGGTAGTTGATTGCTGGAACAGACTTCCATCTGTTGTTGTGAAAGTTGATAGCTTAAATAAATTTAAGGCTAAACTAGACAAATTTTTGGAGTGACTAGATGGGTGAAATGGGATGGAAGTCTGTTTCACCAACCAACTACCCGCTGGCTAAAGGCATTTTTCCGCACATCTATCCTAGATCTGTCTTTCCTCAATTTGAATTTATGCCCTCTCAGGTGATTATTCTGAGCAAGAGGAAGAATCCCATCGGCATTGAGCATACTCAAACCATTCAAGGCTTTACACACCTCTATCAGATCACCTCGCCGGTGCCTAGTCTCCAAACACTGTAATTTGCCTTTCTTCTTAAGAGCAACCCTTTGTCCCACTAATCTTCTTGCCCTTCTCTGTACTCGTTCCAGCAGCTCTACATACTTCGTGAAATGAGGTCTCCAGACCTGTATACAGTACTCAAGGTGTGGCCTGACCATTGCCTTATACAAGGGAATAATCACTTCCTTATCCCTGCTAGAAAAATTCCTATATATCATTGACAAGAAACCATGAGCTACTCTTGCAGCCCATCTGCACTGCTCAGAGAACTTCATATCTGCCTGCACAATTACCCCCAGGTCTTTTTCATTCTCTACCACTGTCAGTGTAGTACCACAGACTTGATACGTTGCTCTGGGGTTGCTGTTTCCCATATGTAGTACTTTACATTTGTCAATGTAAAACTTCATTTGCCACCTCTCAGCCCATCTGTTCAACCTTTCCAGATCCTGTTGCAGCAGCATAGCATCAGTAGTGTCCTTAACAACCCTGCCAACCTTTCTATCGTCTGCAAACTTCGACATTAAGCTTGATATACCATCATCAATATCATTTATAAATACAGAAAACAATAATGGACTCAACACTGAACCCTGAGGAACTCCACTAATAACATTAGTCCACGATGAGCAGTGTCCATTGATTACCAAACTCTGTCTTCTCCCCCTCAACCACCCCTTTATCCATAGCAGCAATTTGCCTCCAATGCCACACTGCTCCAATTTGTGCAGCAGTCTTCCACGTGCAACAGTATCAAAAGCCTTTCTAAGATCCAAATATATAATATCAAAGTTATTCCCTGCATCCAGTTCTTTTGTGACTGCATCATAGTATCCAATCAAATTGGTCAGGCAAGACTTTCCCTTAACAAAACCATGCTGTGTCCGAGCTATAACTGAAGTCTTGTCTAGATGATTCTGCAGTGCTTCTTTAACCAGTGCCTCCATTAATTTTCCTGGAAGAGAAGTTAAACTCACAGGTTTATAATTACTTGTGTCAGCCTTTGATCCTCCATTGTGAATTGGGGTCACATTTGTACATCTCCAGTCTGTGGGTACCTCCACTGAGTCCAAAAAAGCTCTCATAATTATGGCTAAGGGTTTGCTTACTGCCTTTGCTGCATCCTTTAATATAACTGGATAGATCCCATCCACACTAGGTGCCTTTTTTAGTTTATCCTCAACAATTTCTCCTCCACTTTCCTCTCAGTTATTACAAAATCATCTAGCTCAGGGCCAGGGTTTACTTCACCTCTGGCATTCCCCTTCCTGAATAACTCCTCATGTGTGAATGTAGTTGAAAAAAAAAATACTCGTTTAGTTTGTTAGCCACCCGAGTAGGATCTTCAACTGTTTAACCATTATTATCCAGTGGACCAACTGATTCATCCCTTTCCTTCTAGAGTTTACATAGGTAAAGAACTCTTTTCTGTTTTTCTATGCATCCTTTGCCAAGGATTTCTCATAATCTGCAGTTTGGGTGATCACTTTGCATCCCGCGGTGATGTGTTCGATCGTTTCTGAGGCCAGGTGGCATCATCGACATGTGTCATCGGACACTCCGGGCTCCTTGGCGATGTATTTTTTATAGTTTCTGGTGTTGATTACCTGGTCTTGGATGGCAAGCAGGAATCCTTCAGTCTTGGGGAAGAGCATCCTGCTCGTGAGCCATGCATTGGAAGAATTTTATCTATGTGATCTTGATGGAGATCACTGTGGGGGTACTCCTCGCTTAGGTTGAGTGGCGTATAATGCTTGTCTATCTTCCTTATGGCCTGGTGGAGTGCTGTTGTGTGTTTCTGGAAGTAATCCTTTAGGTTAACGATCACTGTCATCTGTTGCTCAATGAGGTCTAGGCACCTCCGTAGCCAGGTGGGTAGGAGCAGCAGCGTGTAGCAAACGCTTCTTGATTAGATCGGGGTTCGAGCCCATGATCCACCAAATACGGAGGATGCGGAAAAGTCAGGGAATGACCACCGCATATCCCCGGAGCAATATAGTCTTAGTTGCTAATGCTCCTAAAAAAAACAAACCAACCAAACCAATGAGGTCTATCAGACCCTTCCTCCTTCTTCCCAGGCAATTGTCAGTCTCTCCACGGCAGATTTCAGGTGGTGTTGGCGGCTCTTGGTCATCATAGTCCTTGTCTTTCTCATGATATCCTCCAGGTTGGGGCGCCTCCGTAGCCAGGTGGGAAGGAGCAGCAGTGCGTAGCACACACACTTCTTGATTAGACCGGGGTTCGAGCCCATCACCACCAAATACGGAGGATGCAGAAAGGTATTTCTTAACTAATAGCATAACCACTCCTCCCTTCCTACCCTGTCTATCCTTTCTGAAGACATTGTGCTCCCCAAATTCCAGTTCTGCATTCCTTATATCTGTGTGACACCACGTCTCTGAAATCCCTACAATATCTGCCTTTGATGTTTTGAGCAATACCTCAAATTCATCAAATTTATTTACTAAACTCCTAGCATTGGTGTACACGCAAGTATACATGCACCTGTTCTTTTTCTTAGCTACCCTAACACAACCTATGTGTTTATTTGTACCCCAATGATTCCCAGCAGTCTCTGAAATATCCTGCATCTTATTTTCCAGGCTGCGGCTCATTCCAATAGAAGCAGTGCAAGAATCACTTTCACCTCTGCCAGTGGCTACTGTTAATCTATTAGTCCTTGTATCCCCCCAATCTAGCAGTTTTCCGACCCACCTAACACTGCCTCGATAGCATCAGCAAACATTCTTGAACCCTTTCTATTTAAGTGTATCCCATCCCTGTAGAAGCAGTCTCTCCTGTTAACAAGTACAGACCAGGCTGAAAAAAATTCTACCCCATTGAGCCTTGTACAATCCTTCTAGGGCCAAATTGATCGACAGGGCTCTCATCATATACTCCCTCCTATCATGTCTGGGCTTTTTTTCAACAGTGACCTGTACTTTTTTTTTTTTTTTTATGAAAACCCCAAACACAAAAGGTATCAAAACCCATAGTACTTAGTACCGTGCATGGGTTGATGGAGAAGTATGGGGATGCCGGAAACTTTGCTCTAGAGACTAAACATGGGTTTCACCACTTCAAGCCTCCAATAAGCAAAGTGGTGGTATTTCACCGGTTGATGAAAGTCATCTATCACCTACCACCTACCACTTGTTAAGTAATTCCGCCGGTCTCCTACTCTTAATATCATTAGTGCCAACGTGTACAACTATATCACCTTTTGTGCCCTTAAAAGATGATATCCACTCTACGTCATCAAACTTTGCCCCTGGCAGACATACCCTGGTCCTGTTCCACCTATCCTTTTTACAAAGCATGTTTCCCTGACAATAGAGTCATCAACAACTACTAGTTCCTTTGGGACCAGCGAATTCTGCCTTGGGGGCTGCCGCTGTGTTGTGTGATGACCAAGTGCAAGTTCTGGCATTGGTGTGGGCAGCTGAGAGCTCGATGGGCCCTCACTTTTAATCCTTCGAGGGCATCCACCCTGTCCTTCAAGCTCTCATATAGGCCCATAACAATGCTGTGTTGTCGCTTGATTTACTTACACTCCTTGCATCGCACACACACAAAGACATCCCCCATGGCAGTATCATGTCCCGTACCTGACTGCTCCACAAATATCAAGCAAGTAGTGCATTTTAATAGGCTGTGATTCAGAGGGCAACTGCCCCCTCAGTTCTCCCCTGAGCCACAGCACTCCCATTAGCTTGAGCCTTTTGCTTTGCTGCTCTGGTCAGAGTCATGATTTTGATTTAATTTCAATAAAATTTCAATTTCAATACAAAATTAAAACCCTAAACTTATATCTCAACACAGTTATAATGCTATATTTATGTTTCAGTATCAAGTGTTATCTACGAAATCTCTTTATATAACTTCCGTATCAAGTTAAGTATTAATTATTTATTTTTTACTAATTATTTATGTTATGTAACCCAAGTCGTTACATGTATAGTTAAAAGTACAATTTAATTGACAATGAAGTTCAACAAGATTAATTATCTGATTAATTGACAATATTATGTACTATACTATACTATACTATATTAAGCTTATGCTATTTATTTCGAGATATTTTGTATCGCGTAACAATGGCGGCTAATTACGAACGGTAAACACGTGGATTTGATACCCTTTCGGAATACAAAATCTCTATCTAAGTTACTTTAATCTAAGTATCGTAAATAAGAATATAAAAGTACTCTAGAAAATAAGTTAATATGCCAATTTAAGCTAATAAAACAGAAAATAAATCAGAAAAAATTTCTCTGTTCCAGGAGCAGCAAAAATGTACACCCGCACAGGCTACGCTCATTCTCGTTCTCCGTTTTTTTTTGCAAATAGCAATATTTGCTGATGCTATTTAGGCAATGGTAGGTGGGTTAGAAAACTGCTAACTTGGGGGAGGGATTCATAGAATAATAGATTAACAGTAGGAGGCAGGTGGAAATGATTCTTGCACTGCTTCTACTGGAATGAGCAGCAGCCCAGAAAGCAAGTTGCTGGGGATTTCAGGAACTGCTGGAAAACATGAAACAAGTAAATACACGGGTTGTGTTAGAGTAACTAAAAGTAAGAACAGGTGCATGTATACTTGCATGTACACCAGTGCTGGGAGTAGAGTAAATAAATTTGATGAATTTCAAGTGCTGGTCAAGACATTCAAGGCAGATACTGTTAGGATATCAGAGATGTGGTGTCACTCAGATATAAAGATTGCAGAATTGGAATTTGCAGAATACAATGTGTACAGAAAGGATAGACAGGTTCGGAAGGGAGGAGGGGTTATGCTGTTAGTTAACAAACACATAAAATCTAAGGAAGTGCATCCAATTGACATGGGGGGAACACTGCAGTGTTGAATCAGTTTGGTGTGACATAAGCACCGGAAAAGGGAAAACAAGAGTAGGAGTGTGTTTTTGGCCTAATGACTCTGATGAGTACAACGAACAATTATACAGAGAAATAGAGTGGGCCAGTAAATTAGATTATCTTATAATGGGGGATTTTTATCTTCCCAGATATAGACTGGAACTTGTGGGTTGGTCATTCGCACACTACCAAGACTTTGGATATATCGGATGATTGTTTTCTTCAGCAGCATGTTTGAGAGGCCACCAGAGAGAGTAATAATCTTGATCTGATTATCAGCACTGATTATTTATACACTAAGAATTTGTAGATAAAGTAACCACTATCAAGGGGTGATCACAGTGTACTGATGTGAGATTTACTTAAAAGATGTAACTACCATCGGGTGTAAAGGGAAGGTTTTTTGCTTTCGTAAAGGTGACCAAAGTGGTCTCACACAGTTTTTAAATTCTATACAGTGGGACAAACTGATGATGTTACCAACAGCAAATTCTAAATGGGAATCATTCCAGGAATTAATCTTGGAAGCTACTAAGATTTTCCCACCAACTAAGAAATACTGTTCAAGGTTTAGGCCTAAATTGATGTAAGATGAAATAACGAGACTAGTGGCTTAGAAGAAAAATGCATGAGATGCATATAGGTTATCAGGATACACAGATGCGTACGGTAGATATAAGACAGTCTGTAATCAAATCACAAAGAAGGTAGGCAAGCAAAGGCAGATTATAAGAAATCTTTGGCAAAGGATGCAAAGAAAAACAGCAACGACTTCTTTATTTATATCAACTCTAGAAGGAAGGGGATGAATCAGATTCATTCACTTGATATCGATGGTTCGACAGTTAATGATCCTGCTCAGATAGCTGATAAACTGAATAAGTATTTCATCTACATTCACATATGAAGAATTCCATAAGGAAGTGGAAGACAGAAGCTTATTAAACTCTAACAGGGAACTAAATGATTTTGTAAAAAATGAGAGCAAAGTGGAGGAAAAATTGTTGAAGTTAAACGTAAGAAAGGCACCTGGAATGGATGGGTTCTAAGTAGTTATATTAAAGGAGGCAACAAATGAAGTATGCAGGCCCACAGCCATGATTATGAGGGCATTCTTGGACTCAGGGGAGGTCCCCATGGACTCAAGATATGCAAATGTATCCCCAATTCACAAAGGGGGATCGAAAGGTGACACGAGTAATTACAAACCTGTTAATTTAACTTCCGTTCAGGGAGAGATAATTAAGTCACTGGTTAAAGAAGCAGTGCAGGATCATCTAGACAAGACTGCAGTTATAGTTCAGTCACAGCACAATTTTGTTAAGGGGAAGTCTTGTCTGACCAATTTCATTGGATACTACAATGTGGTCACAAAGAAACTGGATGCAAAAAATAATTTTAATATCATATACTTGGATTTCAGAAAAGCTTTTGATACTGTTGCAAATGGAAGACTGCTTTAGAAATTAGAGCAGCATGGCATTAAGGGCAAGTTGCTGCAAGGGATAAAGGGATGGTTAAGTGTGAGACGGCAGAGTGTGGTAATTAATGGACACTGCACTTCGTGAACTAATGTTATTAGCGGTGTCCCTCAGTGGTCCATGTTAGGCCCATCGTTGTTTTCTGTATTTATAAATGATATTTATGAATGTATACCACACTCAATGTCCAAGTTTCCAGATAATAAGAAGGTTGGTAGGGTTGTTAATGAGACAACGGTACGGTACTGCAAAAGGATCTGGAAAAGTTGAGCAGATGGGCTGAGAGGTGGCAACTGAAGTTTAACATTGACAAATGCAAAGTGCTGCATGTGAGCAGAAGCGACCCTAGAATAACATACTAACTGTGGAGTACTACACTCAGGGTAGTGGAGGATGAAAAAGATCTGGGGGTAATTGTGCAATCAAGATATGAAGTTTTCATAGCACTGCAAACAGGTGCAAGGGTAGCTCATGGGGTCTTGTCAATGATAGATAAGAATTTTGTTAGCAGGGATAAGTAGAATTTTAGCCTCTTGTATAAGGCAATGGTCAGGCCACACCTTGAGTACTGCATACAGTTCTGGAGGCCTAATTTTAGGAAAGATGTAGAGCAGCTGGAATGAGTAGAGAGAAAGGCAACGAGATTAGTGAGTGTAACAAAGAGTTGCTGTTACCAAAAAAAGACTTAAGTTCTGC